>NW_016107893.1:865487-952522 GCF_001604975.1 Cebus imitator | reverse complement strand
AAAAAAAAAAAGTCAGTCATGTTCACACACGCATGTAATGCTAGCTACTTGGGAGGCTGCAGCAGGAGAATTGCTGGAACCTGGGAGGCGGAGGTTGCAGTTAGTAGAGATTGTGCCACTGCATCCCAGCCTGGGTGACAGAGCAAGATACAGTCTCAAAAACAAAACAAAAACAAACAAACAAAAACAATTATTTTTACTGACTTTTTGAAAGTTTAACAATTTACAAATACCAAAGCAAAAATATGACGTGTATAAGTCATAAAGTAATAAAATGAAAACCAATGAACCCACCACACTATTTAAACCTATTTAAGAAGTAGAACCTTTGCTCTCTATATATTTTCCTCCCATCCAAATTGCTGACCCCCATGTTACTACTTAGAGGTAAACATTTTCTAACTTCTAAAAATAATCCCATTGCTTAAAAAGTTTTCATTTTATATATACACATATATGTATATATTATATATACACATATATATGCCAACATCACTGGGTAACTTGATACTTTGGTGTTTCAAAGTAGGGTAGGAACCTACCCTATAATTTTATATATAATGAACTATATATATTTATAAATATATATATAAAATGAAAAGCTATAATGATATAATGAACAGATATATACATATATATCTGTTGTTTGCTCAATTTTAAGCTTTATGAAAATGGCATAGTAAGTAATCTTCAATAATTTGCTTTTTATCCTCAACATGCTTCTAAAGTATATGCATTTGGTAGCTGTAAATCTCTTATTTTTACTGCTGAATATTATTCCATTGTGTGACTATAGTACAGTTTATTATATAACTCATTCTCTAGTTGACAGACGTTTAGGTTGTTTCTATGTTGTTATTACCGACAGGGTTTCTATAATCTTTTTTATTTGTATATGTCTCCTGGTGCATATGGGCAAGAATATATGTCTAGAATTATAATTACTGAATTATGGAGAAAGCAGATGTTCTCTACACAATGATGCCAAGTTGCTTTCCAAATGTTTGAACCAATGTACACTTCCACAGCAGCATATGAGTCTCCTTTGAATCCCATCTACTCCAAACCTTGGTTTATCAGATTTCCCAATTTTTGCCAATTTTCATTTTTGTAATTACTAATGAGAGTGAGCATCTTTTTTGTGGTAAATAACATGTGACATAGGTTCTGTCCTCTTACAAATTTTTATAAATGTAGTATAATATTGCTAACTATATGTATGTTGTTCAGCAGATTTATAGACTTTTTTTCATTTTACATGCCTGAAACTCTACAGCCATGAACAGCAACACCTTATTTCGCCCTCCCCCAAGGCCCTAGCAACCTTCATGTTAGTATCTACTTTTATGAGTTGGACTAATTTAGATTCATCATATAAATTGAATCATACAGTATTTGTCCTTCTATGACTGGTTAATTTCACTTAGAGTAATCTCTTCAAGGTTTATCCATGTTATCGCATGGTGTGCAGCAGAACTTTTTTTGTTGTTGTTGTTCTTTTCTTTTCGAAACAGAATCTCTGTTGCCCAGGCTGCAGTGCAGTGGCATGATCTTCGCTCCCTGCAACCTCTGCCTCCCAGGTTCAAGCAATTCTCCTGCCTCAGCTTCCCAAGTAGCTGGGATTATGGACACAGGCCACCATGCCCTGCTAATTTCTGTATTTTTAGTAGAGACAGAGTTTTGCCACATTGGCCGGGCTGGTCTTGAACTCCTGACATCAGGTGATCCGCCTGCCTTTGCCTCCCAAAGTGCTGGGAAAACAGGCGTGAGCCACTGTGCCTGGCCAGAATTTTTTCATTTTTAAGAATAAACAATATTCCATTGGATGTATTTATACATTTTTTAAAACAACACTACTGTTGATTGACTTTTAGGTTGTTTCCAAATCTTTGCTATTATAAATAATGCTGTGATTAACATAAGATAGCTAATATCTTTTCAACATTCTGATTTCAATTCTCTGGATAAATAACAGAAGCAGAATTGTTGGACCAAATGGTAGTTCTATTTTTAATATTTTGAGGAAAATTTAAATGGTTTTTCCACAGTGATTACAGCATTTTGCATTCCCACCAACAGTGTAGGAGGGTTTCAATTTCACCACATCCTTGCCAATGCTTGTCTTTTGTGTTTTAGACAGTAGACACCTTAACAAGTGTGCAGTGATATCTCATTGCCTCACTGTGGCTTTGATTAGCAATTCCTTGATAATCTGTGACACTGAGCATATTTTCATATACCTGAGAACAATTTGTATGACTTCTTTGAAGAATGTATCTTTAATTCTTTAGCTATTTTTAAAGCATGCTACTCATTTATTAACTGAATATTATGAGTAACATATTTTTAAAATTAACTTTTATCAGATACATAGTTTGCAAACATTTACTCCTCACATTCTATAAGTTGTCTCCTTACCCTATTGACTGGATATCCAGTTTTCCCACCATTATTTGTTGAAGAGATGATTCTTTCCACAATGTGCTGTTTTGGCACCCTTGTTAAAGAACATTTTATTACAGATGCAAAGGTTTATGCATCTATGTGTCTGTCTTTATGCCAGTCTCATACTGTTTTGATTATTGTAGCTTTGTAATGTTTTAAAGTCAGGAAGTATAAGGCATCCAGCTTTGTTCTTTTTTTTTTTTTTTTTTTTTTTTCAAGTGGTTTAGCTATTCAGGGTGCTTTGTGATTTCATATAAATTTTAAGAATTTTTTTCTATATCTGCAACAAATGTCATTAGGATTTTGGTAGAGATTGTATTGAATTTGTAGAGCATTTTGAATACATGGATATTTGAGTAATATTAAGTCTTCTAATATTAAGTAATATTGTTTACTGTATTACTATATAGCATACTAAGTGATAGTAACACTTCTAATCCATGAACATGAGATATTTTTCCATTTATATGCATCTTCTTAAATTCCTTTCATCAATGTTTTGGAGTTTTCATTGTATGTCTTTTTTCTTCTAGTTGCATTTATTCCTAAGTATTTTGTTTTGTTTGTATTCTAGTGGAAATGGAATCATTTTCCTAATTTCTTTTCTGGATTATTTTAATGTATATAAATGAAGCTAATTTTGGATTTTGTGTACTGCAACTCTGTCAATTTTTTAAATTAGTTCTAGATAAGTTTTGTGGAACCTTTAGGGTTTTCTATATACAAGATTATGTCATTTGCAAACAAAGATACTTTTACTTCCTCTCTGATTTAGCCTTTCATTGCTTTTTTCTTGCTCTGGGTAGGAATTTAGTATTATCTTTTATAGAAGTGGTGAAGGTGGGTATTTTTGCTGTGTTCCTGATCTTAGAGGAAATGTTTCCAGTTTTTTATTATTGAGTATAATGCTAGCTGTGGACTTTTCATATATGGGCCTTATTGTTATTTTTTGCTCTTATTTTTACTATTATAGTTTATTAGCATTTTTGTTACTCAAAAAAATTGATTATTTATTTGTAATAATTTCTCTTTTTTTGCTTTTTTTTTTCTGGAGACAGAGTCTCACTCTATGGCGCTGGCTGGAGTGCGGTGGTGTGATCTTGGCTCACTGCAACCTCTGCCTCCCAGGTTCAAGTGATTCTCCTGCCTCAGCCTCCCAAGTAGCTGGGAGTACAGGTACCCACCATTATGCCCAACTAATTTTTTGTATTTGTAATAGAGATGGAGTTTCACCATATGTCCCTCTCAGTCTTGCTGTTGCAACATCCCATAAATGTTGATGTTGTATTTTCATTTCATTTTTCCAAAGATATTTTTTAATTCCTTTTCCTTTCTTGATTGATTCATTGGTTGTTCAACACTGTGTTGTTTAATTTTCATATATTTCCAAATCTTCCAATTTTCCCTCTATTATTAATTGATGGTTTAATTCACTGCAGTCAGAAAAGATGCTTGGTAGGATGTTAATCTTCTGAAAGTCTTTGTTAAAACATTTTTTTGTGACCTAACATGATCTATTATGGAGAATGTTCTGTGCATGTTTAAGATGAATATGTCCTCTATTGATGTTGAGTGAAATGGTCTGTATATATCTGTTAGGTCCATTTGGTCTTTATTACAGTTAAAGTCCTCTATTTCTTTATTGATCTGCTGTGTGAATGTTCTATCCATTATTGAAAGTGAAATCTGCTATTGTGTTGCTATTTCTCTCTTATTGTTGTCAATGTTTGCTTTATATATTTGGGTGATCTGCTATTGAGCATATATATATAATTTATGTATATTGTAATCTTCCTGGTGAATAGAGACTTTTGTCATTAGGTAATGTCTTTTTGTCTCTTGTGATCATTTTTGGCCTAAATTGTATTTTGTTTTATATAAATGTAGCAACCCCATTCTCTTTTGCACAGTATTTTCAAGGATATATTTTTCCATTTTTCCACTTTTAGCCTATGTGTGTCCTTCAAAGTGACTCTCCTGTGGACAGCATATAGTTGGGTATATGCTACTAAATTCGTGAAGCCACTCTATCTCTTTTGATTGGGGAGTTCAATCTATTTACTTTTAAAGTAATCACAAATACAGAATACAGAAGGGATTACTATTACCATTTTAAAAATTATTTTGTCTTATAGCTTTTCTGTCCTTTCATTCTCTTGCTATATTCCTTTGTGTTTTGTTTTTATTTTTTTGTAGTACCATGTTTTGATTTCTTTCTCATTTCCTTTTGCATATCTTCTTTGTCTTATTTGGGTAGCTTTTGTGGTTGCTATGGGGCTTGCATAAAACATTTTATAGTTATAACAATTTATTTTAAGCTAATAACTTTACTTCAATCTCATACAGAAACTCTACTTTTTAACCTCTTCAACCCAATGCTTTATACTATTGATAACAATTACATATTTTCATATTGTAAATCATTAACATATTTTATAATTATAAATATTTTTATATTTTGCCTTTTCTCTTCTATGCCAGTATTAAAATTGATTTATATACCACAATTATAGTATTACAATATTTCATAGTCTTCTATAAATTTACCTTTATTAGCAAGCTTTATACTTTCTTATGCTTTTGTGTTGTTGTGTAGTGTGCTAGTATCTTTTGTTTTAATTTAATGGACATTCTTTAGTGATCCTTATAAGGCAGGCATAGTGGTAATAAACCCCCCAACTTTTGTTTATCTGGAAAAGTCTTTGTTTCATTTTGCCCTATACAATATTCTTTTTTTTTTTGTAATTTCCATAATATTTTATTTTATTTATTTTTTCCCATTTATTTATTTTATTGCATTTTAGGTTTTGGGGTACATGCAAAGAACATGCAAAATTGTTGCATAGGAACACACGTGGCAGTGTGATTTGCTGCCTTCCTCCCCATCACCTACATCTGGCATTTCTCCCCCTGCTATCCCTCCCCAGCTCCCCACCCCCCACCGTCCCTCCCCTATTTCATCGACGATAGACTGGATAGGGAAAATGTGGCACATATACACCATGGAATATTATGCAGCCATCAAAAACGATGAGTTTGTGTCCTTTGTGGGGACATGGATGAACCTGGAAACCATCATTCTCAGCAAACTGACAGAGGAGCAGAAGATCAAACACCGCATGTTCTCACTCACAGGCGGGTGTTGAACGATGAGAGCACATGGACACAGGGAGGGGAGCACAATATTCTTGAAAGGCATTATTTTACAGCACTTTGAATATATTTTCCCACTCCATTATGGTCTGAAATGTTTCTGCTAAGAAATCTATAATTTGTCTTATGGGAGCTTCCTGTGCATGGTAAATTGCTTTTCTCTTGCTGCGTTCAAAATTCTCTCTTTGTTTTTAACAACTGACAATTTGATTACACTGTGTCTCTATATAGACTTCTTTAGGTTCACCCTAGAGAGAATCCTCTGGGCCTTTTGTATCTGGATGTTTACTTCCTTTTTCAGATTTGGGAAGCTTTGGGCCATTATTTTTTCAGCTAAGATGTATGCCACTTTCTCTCTGGCTTCTTCTGATGCTGCCAAAACATGTGTATTGGTTTGCCTGACAGGATCCCAGAAGTTTCACAGGCTTTCTTCACTATCTACTATTATTATCTCTCTCTTCCAGATAGTTTCAAATGACCTGCTTTTTAGTTAGAGGGTTCTTTTCTCTGCTTGCTCAAGTCTGTGGTGAAACCCCTCTAGAGAATATTTCATGTCAGTTATTGTATTCTTAAGCTCCCAGAGTTCTATTTGGTTTATGTTTTCTGTTTCTTCGTTGACATTCTTATTTTGTTCACGCATCACTTTCCTGATCTCAATGAGCACATTTATGATGGTTATTTCTAATTCTTTGTCAACTAATCTATATACCTCAATTTCTTTAGGGCAAGTTTCTAGATCTTTATTTTGTTTCTTTCATTCAGCCATGTTTTTCTGTTTCTTAATGTGCATTGTAACTTTTTGTTGGAATCCACATATTTGGAAAATGTCAATTCTTTCAGTCTACGGACTGGGTTAGCACAAAGACAGATGTTCACTAGTCAAGTAGGATAGAAATTCTTGGAGCCTCGCAAACCTCTTCTATAGATGCAAGTCCTTTCTGGACATGTGTGTATAACTTCTCAATTAGAGAGAATTGCTTATTTCCTTTTAAAAGCGCTTATAATTTTTTCCTCCTTCTGATGCCTGCTGTGGTACTACAGTTCTTTTGTTCTCAGAGGCTCACAGGCTTTTAACGTATACAGACACAGAGAGAAATCTGTCCCTTAAGTAATCCTTTGAAAAGCCAGAGTGTGGAACACACATACCGTTCTTATCTCGCACTGTCACCCCCGCCAAGGGGGAAGCTTTAAACTGTGTTGGCCTCTGTCTACTGTACCATGAATCTTCTGCTACAGCAGTAGGCCACCCAGCTTTCTTTTATTCTCAATGGCCCCTAGGTATCTAAAGTATGCTAGGTTGTTCCCTCAGTGCACTGGGACGCATAAGACATAAACCAAACCGGCTTCTCAGGCAAACCCCCCAGAGCCTAATGTTTGATGGACACTACATCAACACTTTCCCTCCTTGGAGTCAAGTTAGAGTTGGAGTGTTCTCCCACTTGTTCCATGCTTAGATGGGGAGAGGAGCTGTAGCAAGTGAGTGTGTGTTAGCCCAAACCTCTGCCTTTGCTCTTAGCAACCCCCAACCTGCTGCCCCTTTTTGTCAGTGTTTAGACTGAGACAGACAAAACCAATCCCTTGGTGCAGATCCACCAGAAGTCTGCATGTTAAATGTGTGTTTCAGTATTCTCTTTTACTCCCGGAGAAGAAGCTGGGAGCTGAGCATTTTCTCTCAGTTGTGCCACGGTGAACCAAGTAGAAGGACTATGATGAATGAATGCCACAAATTTTCCTACAAGCTTTTATGCATCTGGTTTTATGCTCACATGAGGTACAAGAATCTCTTGTTTTCTGGGTTTATCACAAAGGAAATTGGTTCATGTGTTGCCACTGAATCAGTGTCTCCACGGCGGAAGGAGGGTCTGGGGCTTCCTATTTCTCATCTCACTGACACCCAGGATTGAGCATCTTCTGGTATGTTTATTCAGCCTTAATATTTCTACTTCTGCAAAATGTTTTCTTTTTCAAATTGACTTAGCATTTGGAACCTCCATTTCTCATTTATTAAATGAAGGTAAACCTTTTATTTTTCTTACAATAATTTTTTATTACCAAAATGCACTTTAAACCAGTAGTTTCTGAATATCAGTTCTTGGACAAGTGTCTCATTAGCAGAACCAAAACTGAGTGAAAGTAGCAAAAGGAAAGGTGATAAAATTCAAATTAGCCAGCCCTCTCAACCCAAATGCCCATCCAACAGGTCTGGGGTGGAAGTGAAAACTAATATGACCATGATATAATCTACATTTCAGAGCTCCTTATATGATTTTCTCACAGCCAGCAAAGTTTGAGTCTTACAGCTCTATATGGGTGTAAATTGTATTTAAGCTGAGGTTACTACCAGTGTTATTAAGAATAAAAAATTAACTTAAGTGCTTGTGGAAATCAGTGTGGAGGGACTACTCAAGATTTGTTCTAAGGATCCTACATATTTCTGGACAGGAGATATTAAAAATTCAAATAAAAATATGCTTTGTGAATTTGTAAGATCAATGAATATATATTAAAATGTGGACGGACACAATTGTCTGAGATTAACTCTCTAAGTGATATCACTGGAATTTAGCAGTTTGTTCACGCTTTTAATCAACTAATACTGCCTGAATGCCTAGGCATATGAGGCATTCTTTTGGTTTCTTTTTGGGAAGCAAGTCTTGAAGGCATACATCTAGCCATCCAATTAATTGAAGGCATGCATCTAGTGAATTAAGGAAGATAACATGGGTGACGAACAAATAGTCACACAAGGCAGAAATAAGCATCATTACAAAGGTGGAGTAAAGAGCTGTGGGAGTCTAGAGAAAGGCAACTTTGCTTCTGGCTGGTAGATCTGGCAAAGTCTCCCATGGGAGATGCTATTGAAGACAAAGTTTACTGTAGGATATGGAAGGATTTTGAATAATGAGGAATTTAGACAGTGATGGAGGCTCAGGCGACATTCCAGGTTAAGGAGTGAACATTAGCAAAGATGTATAGGTAGCAAGGAAACAAGAAGACAGATCTGTTCACAGGCACATCTGACTTGAGATAAGCAGAATAAATACCATTGTGAGGTATTGCAAGGTGGGAAATACATGCTTTTTCAAGTGGAGGTTGGAAGGGAGTTTAATAAAGCCATGGGTTACAAAGATTTGCACAGGAAACAGGACCAGCATTCAGGGGCTCATAACACCTCAGAGTCACCGTCGCCACCCATGGGCTTAAAATGGCATGGGAAGGCAATTATTTTCCCAACCCAGAGAAAGAAAAAGAAATGAGAGAGTCCTTCAAAGAGAGATGCAGAAAATCTGAGGTGCCCTTGTAGTAACTTAGATGGGTAAATAAATACTGAAGTCTCATTCTCTTTTGTCACCTAATCTACTGGCAGTGCTCTATTTTGGCTGAAGCCAGCGGACATATGCACACGGACACAGCCCCCTCACAGGGACACATGGTCACATGCTAACTGAAATGACCAAACTGAATGAACAGGCCCCTAATTCTTTTCATCTTATTATAAGACTATGCCTATTTCCTCCAAAAAACCTCACAAAAATCCCCTCACTATATCATGCATTTTTGTGTTTTCCTGTTAAATTACTTTTCAATTCTAATTATTGTTATTACAAATAATATCATGCTTTAGATTAATTTGTGCATTATTGGATACTTTGTGTATACTGTGGCTACTCTTCAGTTGTTTGAAATCTCCTAGTGTTTCCTAATGATAAGAAAGGGGAGGTAATTACAGCATACCACTCAGCATCATAAACATGAAGCAATTATGGGATCATTATACGCACATGACAATGAACAGCATGGCCTCTGTGAAGAGGAGGAAAACCACAAAACATCTTTCGGGAATGAATCAGAAAAGAGAATCATCAAATTAACTAGGATACATAAGATTTCTGATGGCATGGAAGGACGCAGTCTCCACTTCTGACATTTATGGAACTGTTTTTTTGGACAAGTCATTTACTTTGCACAAGACTTTTGGTGGCTATGGTTTTTGTGATCTCAGCACCTTTTCTACCTCATTCGGATGACAGATTTTACTAACCAAATCACAGAGCTAGGACCATGGCCCAGGCTGAGCCAATCATACCAGATGCCATTCCATAGCCATAATGACCTCTGTACCTGGGTATTTTCCATGTAAGAGCAGGCAAGGAAAAGCATACTTACCACCCTCCTTTGGCTACCATAAATGTTACCACAGAGGTCCTGAGTTGGTTGCCTTCCTGAATCTCATCTTCAGGTTCTATTAACCACCTAAGTCTTCTTCCTGTAAATTGTTTTTGCTTAACCTGTTTTGCGTTGAGTTTCTGTTACTTTCAACTGAAAGACTCACCTAATACCAAGCAAATACTGTCAGGCCCATGCCAGTTTTTGACTTCTGTACAGTTTTTTTTTTTTTTTCCTGCCTAAAATGCTCTTCTTTCTTCTTAAAATGCTTCTCAAAAACTTCATGGCTACCTCTCTCATTTATTTCAGGTTTGAACTCAAATATTGACTTCTCATTGAGGTCTCCCCTGGGATTGCCTTTAAACCACCTCAGAGCCCTTTACCACCTTCCCTTATCAATATCTAATATCTCATGTATTTCACTGAATGGCCCCATGCATCATTTTCCTTCTCAACTAAAATGTAGGTAGGAGTTTTTTTACTTCTTTGTCCATTGCATATTCAGAATGTCTAAGAAAATGCATAGACATAGATAGAATAATCAGTGCTTGCTAAATGAGTGAACAAATTAATATTAAACACATTCGTGTACAGACACTGTACTCAGAGCTTAACATGTGGAATTTCATATAGCTCATAGGTTTTTTTTTGTTGTTGTTGTTTTTGTTTTTTTTTTTGCATTTCTTGGTAAAGATAATATGGAAGTGATACATCTTATTAATGTGTTCTTTATGAAGACTGTCACATCCATGAGGGGAGGGGTTAGGCCTGCCTTTTTCTACATGGATCTCCATTGCCTAGTGAAGTAGCTGGAACTCAGAACCTATATCATGGATATGGAAACAGGAAATGGACTGTATATCTTAAACATAGCCATGCTCCCCTTATAGTCATGGCTTTGTTATAACCTAATAAATATGACCAGCAATATATCCGCCCAAGTCTCCCTGCTGGGGTTGGCTACTGGACAGCTTTGAGCAAAACAGGCCACTTATTCTTAGCCATTGCATTGGACTGAATCCCCTTTCTGCTTGTCTTGTTCTTATTTCTTTTCTCCCCTATTCTTAAATTATATTATTGTGTCCTTGTAAGCCACCTTGAATCCTTTCTGGAACAAGGCGGAGAATAAATTAATTAATTCACAGATTCATTTAATTCTCATGGCAACTCAGTGAGGTAGGTATTATTTCCCTCATTACATGGGAGAGGAAACTGAGCCTTAAGATATTAAGCAATTTGTCCAAGGTCACATAACTGATAAGTGTCAGAGTCGAGATTTAGATCCAAGATAATCTGTCTCCATAGCTAGTACTCCCGCACTCTCCTTAAGATCTGAAAAGTCTCAGGGATGCTTTGAGCTGAAGACTAGTGGAAATGATATTGGACAAAATGACAGAAGTCTGGGGCCAACTCCAGGCTTTTCTGTTTTGGGGCTACTAGGACCTTCGAGTGATATGTATCTTCTGAATCTCTGTTTCCCCACTATTCAGTGGGAGTGGTAATACCTCTTTCTTCTGTACTCTGAGTTCCATCGAGGCACCTCCCCTGAGGAATGGGTCTGGTCTGAGACACAGTGGTCAAAGGTCCAGAATAAGGATCCAATTCAAAACTGGCAAGCCATGTCCAAAGGACAGCACCTTCATATCCACTCTCATCCAATATTCATAATGAATGAAGTTGGGTGTGCTCATGGTCCTTGTTTGACATGATTCTAGCTTACTTTCTGTACCAAGAGCATAAAAGGACCAGTATTTCACAAAGTTGGAGACTTTGGGCATAATAAAGAGATAAGGGGTTCTGATCTTGGACACACTTTGGATAAAATCCTAAACTGTCTGCTGTGCCCTGTAATTCTGAACCACTAAATCTATCTGAATTTTTTACTTCTTCTATAAATCAAGCAATACAGGAAAACCAGTCACAATATTGACCATCACATTTTGAATTCATTTGAAAGTGATGCCTATAAGAATGGCTTAGGTTTTTTGGCCATGTGCTTTTTCTTCCCAAATTGCTTTTGCAAATGTTATCTTATTCTTAGGATCCCTTCAAAGGGGGCCATGTTCTTACAGAAGCAAAGATTCTTCAGGATGCCAAATTTCAAAATGGTGTTCCAAATATCCTCCCCTAAGACATGTATCTCTGTGAGACAGCTTATATGGAACTAAGGCCAAGGCTGAACATCTTCTATTTCATTTATTCATTCATGCAATCATTCCACAAACATTCTTCTGCTCTATGCCATTGACCATGCCTTACATAAAAGTTTTGCTCTAGATCAGTCACATTCTTATGGGGAACAAAGTCAGATAAGAAATGGTGTGACATGTGGTATCACGAAGGGTTAGAGATCTTACAAGAGCACAGAGAAGACCTAGCTGCAGAAACATCACCCGAGGCATCCTTGACCTCACAGTGCCTTCATGCATTCTGACTTTCAGACTCTGGTGTCTTATTGGGGGAAGGTCTCCTGATCTCGAGCATGAGGTTGGATGCTGGGCTCCTGTCTTCTGGAAGGTTCTGCTCATGGACTTTCCCATTGCCTTGTAAAAACCTCTGAACCAGGCCATGTAATCCATCAGGGCTTGGTGTCTTCTCATTTTTAATGGTCCTAATTGTCTTGTTATCTACTTCTTTGCAATAGCAAAGCCTCTTAATATTTCATTTTCCCTCCAGAGGGAGAGAAAACACCTTTTTTTTTTTCAGCATCATTAAGCTCTGCCTCATTTGTATTAAAGAAAAAGGAAATATAGAAATTGTCACATTCCATGGAAGCCCCCAATATACCTACTGTATACTGCACACTGGCCCAGTACCAGATTACTGAAGTCTAATTCAACGGCTCATTTTTGACATGAGAAACCTAAGATCTACAGAAAAGAATGAATCAGTTGGAGTCTAGTGACTTCTGCCTCTCGCCCTACTAGAGCACTTTCTTGAAAACCTCAGGGCTCAGCTCAACTACTCTCTCCAGTCATTGTGTCTGCCATGACCAGTGGTCCCCATCTTACCGAATTCACTCTTTCCTTGGTAATTCTTGCTAAGCATATAGCCAATGCTAGGCATTATAACTACTTTATGTCATTTCCCTTTAGATCACAAAGGTACCTTTGGGACTTATTGGAATAATGCAATTGTAAGGGACTAATTTAAATGGACCACACTGAAAAGTCAAGCGATATCTTCTTGTATGAACGAATAAATTTGGTCATTCAAGAGAAGGCAGCACATCATTTGCATAACAGAGATACCATGGAGCCTACAATGCTTCCTCACTCCCTTCTGAGTCTTAGATTACCAGACCAAATGCCACTGGGCAACTCCATGTCTCATTTTTCTACCAAAAAAGAGCATGATCCACGCATGTGATCAAATCAGAAGACAAATGTGTAGATACTTGCCTTATCCTAATATTAAACTTGATTCGAAGTGTGGGTGATATAACTTTTACACCTTTCTATTCTAACTGGTAGGTGTGCCTACTTAAAAAAGGTGTATGGCATACCTGGGCTTAGAAGCTGAGAAGGACAGTGAAGATTCAACGCCAGTCATTTAGCTTACTTTCTATCACTGTATCATGCAGAAAAAGAAAGAAGAGGACCTAGCAGGATGTCAGTGTCCTTCTTCTGATAATTTATTTATTATTTCTGATATTATCCCCCTGAACTTCAGATTCCTCATCTATAAAAAAAAAAAAATGAAGAAGGATAATATCTTCTTTGCTTACTTTACACTAAAAATAAAATCAGAGACTAAATTAAAAAATAACTTGCATATTTTAAAAACAACTTTCCTCTCCTAATTCTAAGTTAACATTCACTTATTTTTTCACTAGAAAAGAAAGGCAGGATCTAATATTTTAAATCAAACATTGAGCCTTAAAATGCTGACAGCTGGCACTTTGGGAACAAATTAGAGCCCAGAAGCAAAGATAAATGGAAAGCATTTACAAGCTATATGATCTGGAAAATGGGAAGAGAGTCAATTTTTGAAAAGAGGGGAAGAAACAATCGACTGAATAATTAAAAGAGAAATGATACATTAATAGTCTCAGCACATCACAGAGAACAGACACACAGCAGGTTCTTCAGAGGTCTGGCTTTAACTCAGACAGATGTGAAGGGGAAAGGTCAGACTGTTAAGAAAGGCAGCAGAGCTACTGAAGAGGAAGAACACAAACAAAAACAAAATTTCATTGTTTTGCATTGCAAATTCATAGCCACAGGATTCCAGATGCAGGATCCCACTGATGGTGGCAGAAAGGACTTGCTGGGAAGGAAAAAGACCAAAAAGAGTGGAAATGAAAGCAGGAGGTGTAATGAGTAAAAACACAGATTCTGCTGCGGGACTGCCTAGGTTTGAATCTCAGCTTCACTAACTGTGTGACCTTCAACAGCTGACATAACCTCTCTGGCCTTCGTTTCTTTATTTCTAAATTGGGAATACTGATAGCACCTTTCTTATCTAGTTGTTATAGAAAATAACTGAGTAGTTATTACAGTTAAATAAAACAGTTAAATAAACAGTTAAACAGTTAAATACAGACTGAATAATAATTAGAAAACAGAAGTAATACATTAACCATCTCAGCATACCGCAGAGCATAGGGAGACACTGGTCAATTCATTATGTAACTTTTTCAACACAGCCTCAGTAGAGAGGTGAGAAAGGAAGAGTTAGATTGTTAAGAAAGACAGCAGGGCTACTGAATAGTAAAATCACAAACAGAAACCAAATTACGTTATTTTGCACTGCAAATTTAGTCACACGATTACAGGTAAATTGCTTAGAACAGTGCTTGATACTTCTTCAAAACACGTGTGCTAATTCTTATTGTCTATATATGAAAGAAACTTAAAGGTATGACAAACCCTGTCAAACATGAGATAGTGAGAAAAAAAATTCCTCAGATTAGTCATCTCTGACGTATGGCAGCATCACTGATGAAGCCACACAGAGCTCCCAGCTATCAACACGTTATAAAGGAATAAACTGCAGAGCCAGGAAAGAGGGAAAAAACACAAAGACAGATAATATGAGAGAAAAAAGGAAAAGGCCTGATAAACATTAAGTAAAAATGCACATCTGGCAGATTATTTTTTTCCTAAGCCCAGCCAGAAATCACTTTCTAAGAAAGTATTATGTTACAAAAGAAAGGAAAAGGAAGAAAGGAGGGAAGGGGGGAAAGGGGAGGAGAGGGAAGGAGCGAAGGAGGGAAGGAGGGAAGGAGGAAAAGAAGAAGGAAGGAAGGAAGGAAGGAAGGAAGGAAGGAAGGAGGGAAAGAAGGAAGGAGAAAGAAAAGAAGGAAAAGAAAGGAATGACAGGAAGAAGGAAAGCAAGCAAGCAAAAGAAAGAGGGAGGGAGAGAGAAAGGAAAGAAGGAAGGAAGAGAAAAGAGAAAGAAAAGAGGAAAATGATAATGAAGCTATAACATGAGACTGCCTGGGTTTATATCCTTGGCTAAGTCATTCACAGGCTGTGAGGCCTTAGAGGAGTTACTTAACCTTTCTGAGTCTACTCTTTCCTAAAAATGAGATGATAACAAATTGTTAGCTTACAGGATTTTGTAAGGAGTCAATGAAATTACTTAAGGCCATTTAGAACACTGCTACACACTTACTAACACACAATAACTCCAGTAGATATAATTCCTGACCCCTGAAATATGCTAAGTGTCATTCCTGGTACTGTACAGGTAAAATGTTAAAAGCCTCAGAACAACCAACTGAGGAGAGTAGACCTCAAGAGTATTAGTGATTTCCTCAGCACCTGTCAGCTATGAGCAGCAAAGCTAGGGTTCTAATCCACCCCTTTCTGGATCCCATGTCTCATGATCCTCTGCCTCCCAAATGAGTCACCAAGTGTAAATCACATCCATTCCACTGCATAGCACATCACTTAACACCCCAAAATAGAACTTCTGTATACATTAAAGAAATGCAGCATTTTACATAAACCCAAGTTTTTATTTTAAAGCCAAATTTGAACAGCTAATAAAAATTACAGCAACTATGATTTATTATATATGAAGGGCTTTTCATACATCACATCATCATCATTGTTGTCATCATTATTACTTTACTGACTGCCTGTTATGCATCTGGTGCTGTGCTTCATATTTTACATCTGGAGATCTTGTTAAACTGCTGATTCTGATTCAGTCGTTCTGGGGATAGCCTGAGAGTCTGCATTTTTAACCAGGTGATAGTAATACTGCTGTTTTTGTGAAGGTTAGAGTGGTAAAACTTCACAGGCTATTCTTCCTCTACATAATGCAGACATACAGGAACTATTATGCCCATTTTAATGAAGAAGGAACTGAGGCTCAGAGAGGTTATGAACCCTGTCTCTTGATATAGGAAGTAGGAGACAGAGCCAGAATTCAAGCTGCCATCCTTCTGGATCCAATGTTCCTCAATATCTCCCTCAAATATATTATAGACCATATTTAATCTAATTCACATTCTGGCATTTTAAAATATTCACCTTTATTTCAGAAACATTAGTTAAGTATTCATATATAGTTTTAAAGGCCTAATTGGATATCAAATATAAGAAATAGACATCCTTACCCTTTATAATAGCAGTCTAGCAGGAAGGCAGGGAAATAAACAAGCACTAAAACATAATATGAAGATTATCAGTACTGGCAAGGGTACAAGAAATCAAGGACTTTTATACAATCTTCTGAGAATTTCAGCTGGTACAACTTTTCTGGTGGGCAATGTGGTTTTATGTCAAAATGCAAAATATGTGTATCAACTGACATGGCAATTTTGTTTCTATACATTTGTCACAGAAAAAAATAATAAGGGAAGATGTGAGATGAAGACCGACAGATAGATAGATAGATAAATAGATAGATATTCATTTGATGTTCATTGTAGTATTAAGAACAGTGGAGAATTGAAACAATTGAAAAATTCAATATCCACTGGAAACAAATTGACTAAATTATCTATGCACCCAGACTGTGGAATACTGTAGATCTATTTAGAAGGATAAACTATATCTATATAAATTGACATGGCTAATTATTCACAGCATATTTTATGTGTGAAAAAAATGTGGCTAAACAGTATGTTCGGTAAGACTTCTCATGTAATGAATGTTGATATAACTGAAAAAAACTGCATATGTAAAGTATGTTGATATCCATGGTGTTTGTCATGGGGTAGGGGATAAATAAAAGGGCTTTCACTTTCTCCTTTATCTGGTTCTATTCAATATTTTTACCAGGTGGATATGCTGTTTTTGTAACTGGCAATAACTGTAAGTTATTTTTAATCGTATTTGTAATTGCCACTGTAGAAGTAAACACCCACTGTCAAAAACAACGTGTGGGGAGAGTGTTACTGCCAGTGAGAAACAGGAGCTCCTCTCTCTGCCTGACCAGTTTTGGGAAGCTCCACAGAGAGGTGACATGCCAAGTGAAGGTGGATGGCTGAGTAGGATTTCCTTGGGATGGGAGGAGAGGAAAAAACACTGGAGCTTGGAGAGGCAAGTTAGGCAAGTCACTGTGACTTGATGACAACAGAATGAATAGATCTGTCTGCTTTCTCGGAGGTTGCAAGCGATGTGAGAATGCAATGCATATATGTATAAGACAATTCAAGATTTAAAGCAAGACAACATAGGAATTTAGAGAAATGATACAGATTTGGACAAGAACTTTTTGGGACAGAAGGATTTAGTTCTTTCTACAGGGCTTCTCAATTTTATCCCAGCCTCTGAACACATGAATGACAGGACAAATTTCTTTATGATGGTGGCACAGAAGGCTAGCTATTCTCAAGAAATTGGAGGATAGGGGTATCAGTTAGCCTTTGATAACTCCCAGCACAGAAATTCACTCTGAGAGGGAATTGTTGAAAGCCAATGAGTAAAAGGTTGACTGGAAATGCTACTTAAGCTACTAAGTTTGTAGAAGCTTAGAGCATCTTTGCTACCTAAAATGTAGTATCAGTTCCTTCTCCAAGAGTAGATCTCTCTCCGAGAGCAAGGTTGCTAGAACTCATCCATGTGACATTCTCTTTTGGATTCCCCATTGGTTTACCAATTTTCTGGTCATATGCAAATAATATTATAACATGACAGTAATTTAAAAATTAGAGCATTAAAAATCATCCGTCTTGAGACCTGGCAAGACAGCAGAATAGGAAGAGCTCCAGTCTGCAGCCCCCAACAAGATCAATGCAGAAGGTGGGTGATATCTGCATTTCCAACTGAGGTACCCAGTTTATCTCACTGGGACTGGTTAGACAGTGGATGTAGCCCACAGAGGATGAGCCAAAGCAGGGTAGGGCATCACCTCACCTGGGAAGTGCAAGGAGTCAGGGAACTCCCTCCCCTAGCCAAGGGAAGCTGTGTGAAACTGTGCTGTGAGGAAACAGTGCACCCTGGCCCAGATGCTACACTTTTCCCAAGGCTTTTGCAACACACAGACCAGGATATTTCATAGGGTGCCTATGCCACCGGGGCCCTTGGTTTCAAGCACAAAACTGGGCAGTCATTTGGACAGACATTGAGCTAGCTGCAGAAGTTTGTTTTTTGTTTTTTTTTTCTCATACCACAGTGGCACCTGGAACACAAGCGAGACAGAACCATTCACTCCCCTGGAAAGGGGCCTGAAGGCAGCAGATTCCATCCCCACAGAGACAAGCAAGCTAAGACCCACTGACTCGAAATTCTCGCTGCGAGCACAGTAGTCTGAAGTCAACCTGGGATGCTCAAGCTTGGTGTGGGAAGGAGCGTCCACCATTACTGAGGCTTTAGTAGGCGGTTTTCCCCTCACAGTGTAAACAAAGTTGCTGGGAAGTTTCAACTTGGTGGAGCCCTCCACAGCTCAGCAAAGCTGCTGTCTCTCTAGACTCCTCCTCTCTGGGCAGAACATCTCTAAAACAAAAGGCAGCAGCCCCAGTTGGGTGCTTATAGATAAAACTCCCAACTCCCTGGAACAGAGCACCTGGGGGAAGAGGTGGCTGTGGGTGCAGCTTCAGCGGACTTAAATGTTCCTGCCTGCCAGCTCTGTGCAGGAGATCTCCCAGTATAGTGCTTAAGCTCTGCTAAGGGTCAGACTACCGCCTCAAGTGGGTCCCTCGCCCCTGTGTCTCCTGACTGGGAGATAGCTCCCAGCATGGGCTGACAGACACCTCACATGGGAGAGCACCAGCTGGCATCTTGTGGGTGCCCCTCTGGGATGAAGTTCCCAGAGGAAAAAACAGGCATCAATCTTTGCTGTTCTACAGCCTCTGCTAGTGATACTCAAGCAAATAGGCTCTGGAGTGGACCTCCAGAAAAATCCAGCAGACCTGCAGAAAAAGGGCCTGTTAGAAGGAGAACTAACAAACAGAAAGCAATAGAATCAACATCAACAAAAAGGATGTCCACTCAGAAACTCCATCGGAAAGTTATCAAAATCAAAGACCAAAGGTAGATAAATCCACAAAGATGGAAAGAAACCAGTGCAAAAAGGCTGAAAATTCCAAAAACCAGAACACCTTTTCTCCTCCAAAGGATTACAACTCCTCCCCAGCAAGGGAAAAAAACAGGACTGACAATGAGTTTGATGAATTGACAGAAGTAGGCTTCAGAAGGTGAGTAATAAAAAACACCTGTGAGCTAAAGGAGCATGTTCTAACCCAACGCAAGGAAGCTAAGAACTTTGAAAAAAAAGCTAGAGGAATTGCTAACTAGAAGTGCCAGTTTAGAGAAGAACATAAATGACCTGATGGAGCTGAAAAACACAGCACCAGAACTTTGTGAAGCACACACAAGTTTCAATAGCCAAATCCATCAAGTGGAAAAAACCATATTAAGTATTGAAGATATACTTGATAAAATAAAGTGTGAAGGCAAGATTAGAGAAAAAAGAATGAAAAGAAATGAACAAAGCCTCCAAGAAATATGGGACTACGTGAAAAGACCAAAGCTACGTTTGATTGGTGTACTTAAAAGTGAGAGGAGAATGGAACTAAGTTGGAAAACACTCTTCAGGTTATTATCCAGGAGAACTTCCCCAACCTAACAAGACAGACCAACATTCAAATTCAGAAAATACAGAGAACACACCAAAGATACTCCTCAAGAAGAGCAACCCCAAGACACACAATTATCAGATTCATTAAGGTTGAAATGAAAGAAAAAATATTAAGGGCAGCCAGAGAGAAATGTTACATTACCCACAAAGGGAAGCCTATCTGACTAACAGCAGATCTCTCTGCAGAAACACTATAAGCCAGAAGAGAGTGGGGGCCAATATTCAACATTCTTAAAGAATTTTCAACCCAGAATTTCATAACCAGACAAACTAATCTTCACAAGTGAAGGAGAAATAAACTTTTTTCCAGACAAGCAAATGCTGAGGAATTTCATTACCACCATACCTTCTTTGCAAGAACTTCTGGAGGAAGCACTAAATATGGAAAGGAAAAACAGATACCAGCCACTGAAAAAACATACCAAATTGTAAAGACCATCGACAATACGAAGAAACTGTATCAACTAATGGACAAAAACAGTCAGCTAGCATTATAATGACAGAATCAAATTCACACATAACAATATTAACCTTAAATGTAAATGAGCTAAGTGCCCCAATTAAAAGACACAGACTGGCAAATTGAATGGAGTCAAGACCCATCGATGTGCTGTATTCAGGAGACTCCTCTTACATGCAAAGACATACATATGCTCAAAATAAAGGGATGGAGGAATATTTTTCAAGAAAATGAAAAGCAAAAAAAAAAAAAAAAAGCAGGGGTTACAATTCTAGTTTCTGATAAAACAGACTTTAAACGAACAAAGATCAAAGAAGACAAGAAGGGCATTATATAATGGTAAAGGGATCAATGCAACAGGAAGGGCTAACTATTCTAAATATAAATGCACCCAATAGAGGAGCACCCAGATTCATAAAGCAAGTCTCAGAGACTTAAAGAGACTTAGACTCCCACATAATAATAGTGGGAGACTTTAGCACCCCACTGTCAATATTAAACAGACTGAGACAGAAAATTAACAAGGATATTCAGGATTTGAACTCAGCTCTAGACCTAGTGGACCTAACAGACATCTACAGAACTCTCCACCCCGAATCAACAATATATACATTCTTCTCAGCACCACATCACACTTATTCTAAAATTGAACACATAATTGGAAGTAAAAACACTCCTCAACAAATGCAAAAGAACAGAAATCATAACAAACAGTCTCTCAGACCACAGCGCAAACAAATTAGGACTCAGGATTAAGAAACTCACTCAAAACCACAAAACTACATGGAAACTGAACAACCTGCTCCTGAATGACTAGTGGGTAAATAACGAAATTAAGGTAGAAACAAGTAAGCTTTTTGAAACCACTGAGGACAAAGACACAACATACCAGAACCTCTGGGACACAGCTAAAGAAGTGTTTAGAGGCAAATTTATAGCACTAAGTGCCCACATCAGAAAGCTGGAAAGATCTTAAATCAATACCCTAACATCACAATTAAAAGAGTTGGAGAAGCAAGATCAAACAAATACAAAAGGTAGCAGAAGACAAGAAATAACTAAGATTAGAGCAGAACAGAAGGAGATAGAGGCACAAAAAACCCTTCAAAAACTTCAATAAATCCAGGAGCTGGTTTTTTAAAAGACCAACAAAATAGATAGGCCACTAACAAGAATAATAAAAGAGAGAAGAATCAAAAAGACACAATAAAAATGATAAAGGGATTATCATCACTGATCCCACAGAAATACAAACTATCATCAGAGGATACTGTAAACACCTCTACACAAATAAACTAGAAAATCTAGAAGAAATGTATCAATTCCTGGAACATACACCCCCCCAAATCTAAATCAGGAATAGGACAAATCCCTGTATAGACAAATAACAGGTTCTGCAATTGAGGCAGTATTAATAGCCTACCAACTAAAAAAAGTCCAGAATCAGATGGATTCACAGCCAAATTCTACAACAGGTACAAAGAGGAGCTGGTACCATTCCTTCTGAAATTATTCCAAATAGTAGAAAAAGAGGGACTCCTCACTAATTCATTTTATGAGGCCAGAATCATCCTGATACCAAAACCTTGCAGAGACACAACAAAAAAGAAAATTTCACGCCAATATCTTTTATGAACATTGATGTGAAAATCATCAATAAAATACTGGCAAACCAAATCCAGCAGCACATCAAAAAGCTTATCCACCACGGTCAAGTTGGTTTTGACCATGGGATACAAGGCTGGTTCAACACATGCAAATCAATAAATATAATCCATCACATAAATGGAACCAATGACAAAAAACAAGATTATCTCAATAAATGCAGAAAATATCTTTGATAAAATTTGACACCGCTTCATGCTAAAAACTCTCAATAAACTAGGTATTGATGGAATGTATTTCAAAATAATTAGAGCTACTTATGACAAATCTATAGCCAATATCATACTGAATGGGCAAAAAGTGTAAGCATTCCTTTGAAAACTGGCAAAAGACAAGGATGCCCTCTCTCACCACTCCTATTCAACATAGTATTGGAAGTTCTGCCAGGGCAATCAGGCAAGAGAAATAAATAGAGTATATTCGAATAGGAAGAGAGGAAATAAAATTGTCTCTGCCAACAGATGACATGATTGCATTTTTAGAAAACCCCATCATCTCACCCCAAAACTCCTTCAGCTGATAAGCAACTTTGGCAAAGTCTCAGGATACAAAATCAAGTTACCATTGACTTTGTTCACAGAACTGGGAAAAAAACCACCTTAAACTTCATATGGAACCAAAAGAGAGCCCACATAGACAAGACAATCCTAAGCAAAAAGAACAAAGCTGGAGGCATCATGCTACCTGACTTCAAACTATACTACAATACTACAGTAATCAAAACAGCATGGTACTGGTACCAAAAGATATGGACCAATGGCAACAGAACAGAGGCCTCAGAAATAACATCAAACTTCTACAACCATCTGATCTTTGACAAACCTGACAAAAACAAGAAATGGGGAAAGGATTCCCTTTTTAATAAATAGTGTTTGAAAAACTGGCTAGCCATGTGCAGAAAACTGAAAGTGGACCTGTTCCTTACACTTTATACAAAAATTAACACAAGATAGATTAAAGACTTAAACATAAGACCTAAAACCATAAAAACCCTAGAAGAAAATCTACGCAACACCATTCAAGACATAGGCATGGGCAAAGACTTTGTGACTAAAACACTAAAAGCAATAGAAACAAAAGCCAAAGTAGACAAATGGAATATAATTAAACTAAAGAGCTTCTGCACTGCAAAAGAAACTGTCATCAGAGTGAACAAGCAATCTACAGAATGGGAGAAAATTTTTGTAATCTATCCATGTGATAAATGGCTAATATCCTAAATCTACAAAGAACTAAAACAAATTAACAAGAAAAAAACAACCGCATCAAAAAGTGTGTGAAGGATATGAAGAGACACTTCTCAAAAGAAGAAATTTATGCAGTCAACAAACATGTGAAAGAAAGTTCATCATTACTGATCATTAGAGAAATGAAAATCAAAACCACAATGAGAAACCATCTCACACCAGTCAGAATGGTGATCATTAAAAGGTCAGGAAACAACAAATACTGGAGAGGATGTGGAGAGTAAAAATGCTTTTACACTGCTGATGGGAGTGTAAATTAGTTCAACTATTGTGGAAGACAATGTAGCGATTCCTAGAACCAGAAATACCATTTGACCCAGCAATCCCATTATGGGATATACACCCAAATGATTATAGATCATTCTACTATAAAGACACATGCATATGTATGTTTATTGTGGCACTGTTCACAATAGCAAAGACTTGGAACCAACCCAAACGGCCATCAATGATAGGCTGGATGAAGAAAATGTGGCAGATACATACCATGGAATACTATGCATCCATAAAAAAGGATGGGTTCATGTCCTTTGCAGGGACATGGATGAAGCTGGAAACCATCATTCTCAGCAAACTGACCCAAAAACAGAATATCAAACACCGTATGTTCTCACTCATAAGTTGGTGTTCAACAGTAAGAACACATGGACACAGGCGGGGAACATCACACACTGTGACCTTTTGTAGGGGTTGCTGACTAGGGGAGAGATAGCATTAGGAGAAATACCTAATGTAGATGATGGGTTGATGGCTGCAGCAAACCACCATGGCACATGTATATCTATGTAATAAACCTGCATGTTATGTACATGTACCCCAGAACTTAAAGTATAATTTTTTTAAAAAGTCAAATATACAGCAATAGAGGTTACCAGGGAGGGGGTAGGAGCAGGAAATGAGAATATGTGGNAAACAGCAGATATATAGGATGAACAAGTCTAGAGATCTAAACATGAGGACTGTGGTTAATAATAGTGCATTATTGTGGGGATTTGTACTAAATGAGTAGATTGTAGCTGCTCTTGCCAAGAAAACAAACAACAAAAAACAAAATTAGTGCTAATATGAGATGATGGACATGTGAATTTGCTTCACTATAGTAACTATTTTACTGTTTACGTGATCTCATAACATCATGTGGTATATCTTAGATATACACAATAAAATTTATTTTTAAAGTAATCCAGAGAAAATTATCTTTCACTAATTTCATATACTTTATATTGATTGCTGAGTCTTTGCCCATAATAAGCACATATCAGTTAAATTGTAATCATAATACAGATACACCCTCTTCATTTTAATTACTTATTATAGATACACATTTTCTAATGTAAATACATAGACCATAATTGACATTTTAATGACTGCATTATATTCCATTGAGTTGGTGTGCCCTATTTATTTACTCAGTTGTCTGACATTTAAGCTGTAATGAGTGATATAGTTTATGCCTTCTTTTTATATTAAAATATTTCTTCACAATAAGACATAGATTAAGTCAAAATTATAAATCATTTCTTATCTCTAAAAAAGCCCAAATTTCTATGACCACTCGCCTAATATGTAGATACACTTTTATTACAATGCCACTAGTACTTTATATTATTATTTTTGAAGAAGACATTTTCTAATTTTAAAGGTAAAAAAATTGAGACTTGCTATTGTGTGATTTTTTTTAAAAGCTCTTCAATTGCAAGTGCTAATAATTATTTGATTCAACAAGTGAAGGTAGTGTTTATAAGAACTTACTTGCTTACAAGGACCTGTTTGCTTGTGCACCCAGGCAAGTTGTTTAATCCATTTGTCCTTCTGTTTCCTAGCTATAGAATGGGAATAATACAGAGATTATCTAGCTGGATTGTTGTGAGGATTAAATGAATTAATTAATAGAAAGCGCCTAAAATGGGGTCTGAAACACAAAAATCACACAATTTATGATACATGTTATTTTTACTGTTATTGTTTCTATCAGCAGAACAAGTAATGACATGAATTTGATAGAAACAAAGGATTAAAATTTCTGTTTCCTATTGTGAGAATTGACAGGTCAAATCATTTGCGATATAAATATTTTCTCTAAGTGATTTACATATCTACTGCCTTGATTATTAAGACTACATAGCCACAATTACTGTATAATTTTAACGAGGTTCTTTATCTCCTTTGTCTCCATTTCTTCATCCACTAAATATGAGAATGGACATACCCTGCAATATGTTTGTGAGGATTTGAAATAACATGCATAATTACATGGAGAGAATTTAATCTTCTTAAACGCTAATATAAGAATTATCTTAGGAAGACTTTCATTTTTCAGAAATTGCCATATTAGCCATCTTGAGGTGGGCTTCAAGGCTTTCAAGAAAAAGGGGAAACCACTTTGCATGAGAAAGAGAAGCAGTTTGTTACTGAGAAGAAGAGAGGGGAGGAGAGTGATTGAATTGGGGAGGCCAAAGGGTAGCCAGGGCTTTGCAGGGAGATCCTGTATCACCCGGTGACACTCCAAAATTTTCCATGTAGTTCCTATTTCTACAATACATGTAGAGTGAATTCATTTCAGGGAGATGGACTCAGCAATTAATATAATTTTGTTTTTTGATTTTAGTTTGAGGTGGGACAGTACAAAGAGAGCCCCTCAGGGACCCAGAGCTTCGTAAAGTGGTGTGTAGAGACAGATGACCAAAGGTTAATAGGATTTTTCCTGCTAAGGCTTTGGTTATCCCAATGTCATAGATTAGGGAGAGCTCAAGGTACAGGGAGGCCCCAGTTAATATCAGGAGTATATCTATGTAAAATCCAGGGCAGTATCTGGTGTATGAGAATTAGTTGCTCGACAAATTGCAGCATAATATTTAACATAAACATTCTTTCTTACATTTGACAGGCAACTATGCATTTTCACATACATTATTTAACCTCATTTAATCTTCACAATAATTTTGGCATATTTGGGGCAAATATTTTCCTCTACCTGTTGTTTTCCTTTTTATTTTACCTATGATATTTTTTCATTGTGCCTACATTTGAAAATTGTATGTAATTGAATATGTCAATCTTTTTCTTCGTGATTTCTTTTGTTGTTTCAAACCTTAGAAAGCCATCATTTCTCCAACAAATCAGTAAGCACTCAATTGTATTTTCCCCTAGTCATCTGATGATTTTATCTTTAATCTTTTTTGAAAAGTTTAACTCTACACAGTATCTTCATAAAAGCAGATATAGTGAAACAGGGATAAATTACATTTAGTGAACTAAAACATTTTACAATAGCCAGTTGTTAGAGGATTTACATGTCATAGATATGTGTGTCTGCATGTATGTGTGTAACCACAATGACCTTGTGAGATATGTGTTACTGAACCCATTTTACAGAAAATAATTCCAACACTTGCTGAGTCCTTACCTCCTGCAAGGCTCTCTTTTAAGCACTTTGCAGTTTGCCTTCACAACAGCTCTATCACAGAGGTAGGGCTATTACTTTCGTTTCACATGTGAAGAAACTAAGGCATGGAGCAGCTAAATCATTTGGTCAAGGTCATAGTCCTGGGAGAGGACAGTGCCAAGATTTATACCCTGTCAGTCTGACTCTGGAGCTACCTGCTTAGCTACTTCCACACACAGAAACACTGTAGCTCCCATGGCGTGAGCTAGTCACGTTAGATGGATCTGACGGTAAAGTCCAATGTTTTCTTTTCCTTTTTTTTTTTTTTTTTTAACAACTATACCCTGTACATCAGTCCCCCACATTGGATAGTGGAGATGGCAATATCATTAACACAAAGATATCCTGCTAATTGCACTTAACATTTTGAGATATGGCTATAAACCAATCTATAAGGCAAGAGAGAGCAAAATACTCAGAAAAGCAGAAGGTACAGTGAGTGCCAACGTGCTTCTCAATGCTGTCTCCACTCAGGGGTTTATGTGCCTGGTAAAAATTAAATGGCTATGTGATAAATTGACCATGAGATAAAGCAATTTTCAAGGGATAGTGAAGGGAGGAACAAGAATGATTACGAAAATGGGACTAACTGCGTGAGAAAAGATTAAAGGAGTTAACTGTGTATAGCTGAGCTTGGTAAAGGCAGAAGGGAAAGTGAAACATCAACAAATATTCAAGCCCAAGAAGGTGGAAGGTTAATTCTGAAGGCTAGGACAAGAATTGTTTCAGATGGTCTAGTCATTACTCAAATTAAAAAAAAAAATTAATAGGAAAAGAGAAGCAAATCAATAACCAGATATTTTACAGAGTATTCACATAACAACCTGGTAATATCATCAACAGCAAGAGCAGCTACAGGTGGGGTGGGAGAAATGGGAGCTGTTGGGTCTTAGGTGGTCATTTTGTTTCGCAAAGCAGCTTCCAGAAAGTCCCTGCTCTCTTAACATGAGGGACTGAATGATTTCTCCTTCCACTCTCACACCACGCACCTCCTTGCTCTCCATGCTCTGCCCACCTTGCTCTTCGCTCAGCTTCTTGACCAAACCTAGCCTATGTCTCCTTGAGGACTTTCTTGCCTGTTATTCCCTCTTCCTAGAAAAAGCGGTTGGTCATTGTCTTCCTTAGTATCATACCAGGTCCTCTTCTAACACCTTTCCCTTATGTATTTCCCGTAATTCTACACGATAGACTTTCTTATTGCTCTCTTTTTATAGAAGTAGAAACTAAAGAGAAGACAGTTTAATAATGTACCCCCTCCTAGACAGCTGGATTTATTTTTTTCCATTTTCCCTTTATCTTTTCAACTTTTATTCATTCCTCAGTCTCACCTTAAGGTGACTTCTTTAAGGAAGGCTTACCTGACCACCACATCTCAACTATTTCATACTCTCAAAGTAGCCTTTGCAAAATTTTTACTGCCTAACATTTCCATTTGCTTAGCAACTTTCTTTCCTGAAGGTTCTAAGCTCCATGGGAGGAGGGACACTGGTCTGTTTGAGGTGCCTCGCACATAGCAGATACTGAACAAACATTTGCTGAATAATTGAATGTGTGTGAATTAATACTAACTGGAATAATAAAAGGGATGCCCTGTTCTCTTCTGTGGCCAATCTGCATCTGGATTTTTTTAGAACAGGTCTGTCTGTATTTTATACAGTAAAAATCTACCACTACGCCAAATATATCAATAGAAATGTGCTCAGAGGAGAGTAATAAGTATCTAACAATGGCTCTGAGGGTTTCAGCTCAGAGCTATGTCTTTTAAGGAATAGTTGATGAATGAGAACTGTTTACTCTGGGAAAAACGGGCTATGGAAATATGTGTAATTATTTTAAATATCTGAAGAACTCTATGTGCTGAATAAATAAAACGACCAACTGCCCTGGTTCATTTAATCTGCTTACCAATACCTAATACTTTCCCACCATCCTCCAAAAAAAATGAATAGAAAAAACAATTTCATAAACAAACAATTACTTTTTAGACCAAGTATATGAAATAATCCAAAGGGAAAGCGTTTCTGACAACTGGGAACATAAATTGTACCTTGACTTTGAGGGACACCAACCTGAGCACAACACAGACTGACATCTCACAAAAACTAGGAATATTTTTGAATGGTCAAGATTCAGCTGAATTGTACCTCATCAAAACATAAATTCAAGACAGTTGCCCAGAGTTTTGGGGTAGATGTCTTCTACATACTGATCATATTTGATTACCTGGGCCTTCAATTATTTGTGGAGCCCAAAGAGCAGCCCCAGGGTATTTATGAATCAGCAATTAGTTCAGTAGGTAAGTTCTATACCTAGAGGGCCATCAGTTTTGAGAAGCTACCCAATTTAACCTGAATTTTACACAAAAGTTACATTTATATAAGGAGTAGCAATTCCTTAGCCTTGTGCTCAAGCCTTCATATTCTGACTTTTAATGTTCACACTATACAACAAACCCTTTTGTTAGATTAGTAGGCTATTCCTCCGGTATCAGGTAGGTTCTCACTTCTATTCTTACTGTGCCTTTGCCTGATTGCTTATCTAAATCCTCAGGAGCCTTAGATCCTACTTAAGCCATCTTCAGATATCTCCAGCCCAAATATCTTTTATGATATACCTTAGCTCTAAATTGTAATAAACTCATCTTAGCACTAAATTAGACAATATCATGCAAAAATGATCTACCAATGTATGATCTGTTTTACCTTTCTGAAAATGTTAGTTTCTAACTGAAGGCTATGTGTATCTTTTGTTTTCAAAACCCAGTAGGGTACTGTGCAAAAAAAAAAAAAAATTATTGAATGAATCTATAATGAATTTGAATAGACAAATAAAAGTATTTTTATACATTTTAAATATTTTATCAAATTGTACTTATTAATATTCCAATTCACTTCAAAAAGATTTGCAGTAGGGCATCAAAAAGGCAAACATACATTACGGTTTCTGGAAATAAAAAGATCAAGCTGTGAAAAGAAGAAACATCAGGATATGTTACCCATAAGAGTTAATATTGGACGAACATTAAACTTGGTTCTGAGTCTCTTGATAGCCAAGGAGATACATGGTATGTTTCATTATCTGTTTTGATCTGCTAAAATGTAGTAGACTGATTCTTTATCTTTTTTTTTTTTTTAATATAAATTCCAATGCAAACTTGTCTCTGGAGATGATACATAAGGGGTCACTACCTAAAACAATAAACAATATTTTCAATACTTTTTACAACAAATATGTAAGTGAACTTCATATGGGTTTTTCTTCCGATGTTTGGTAAAGACCAGAGGCATAACTGAGACTACTCAGAGATGTAAACACATAATATTTAGATAAAATCCTAGATAAAATGCACACACACACACACACACACACACACACACACGTATATACAGAGAGAGAGAGTATTTTTATTCTCAATTGGGCTTTTGAGAGAAACAATTTAGGAACTTTTTTAATATCTTCATTCTTTGTCATTGGTTTTTCATTTTATGACTAACTTATAAAGCTTAGCTGTTGGGATCGTTATCAGCTACTTCTCTGTTCTTAATAACTTTATACTCATAAGATTTACATTTATTGGTAATAATTAGACAAATTAACACTTATTCTTAGAGTCTACAGGATATCTTACTATCCATTATTGAACATGACCCTCACAAGAACATTAGATAAGTGCTATTACTATCTCCATTTCTTATATAAGACAATGTACTGGATGTGAAATGAACAGATACCTGAGTTCAGTCTGCATGCATAATGTATACATTAACAAGATGGAGGGTGGGGAGGGTGGGGAGGGCGGTGATGGTGCTTCCATTTTTTTCCCAAGATAATCCATTTTGAAATAGCAGTGCCATCTAGTGGTTCTTTTAGACACCAAAGGAATGGGGATATTTCAAGATGGCCCCTGGATAATGCAATCAACATTTTATGCTATCCTACCACGCATTATCTGAGCTAAGAGCATTTACTGCTAGTTGACAGACTTTTGACATTTCAGATGGAAAGTGCAAAACATCTACCGAAAGTCATTCAAAGCTATTGATCCTAAATAATCTGACCTCAACCCATGGTTCTCTGCCAGTTACTTAATGCTTAAGAAAGCCATCAATGTAATCTGAGGAATCAAATGTGATTAGGAAGGACCCCTAGACGTGATACTATCAGAAAGTGGCTGACTTGTGTGAGCATGTGTCAGAGTAAAACAAGACATGTTTTTCTGTATGTTTCCTAAGAAAGGGGACACTGAAATATTGTTCCACAAACAAGATGAAGACTGTGATTAACAACAATAATCACAAATAACTAATGTGGTGCTTCACATTTTAAAGGATACAAGACTTTTTCATGGCTCTCGGTACACCCATGTCATTAGCTCGATTTAGAATACTCTTTCCTATTCGTGTGTACATTAAAGCCAACTAAAGTGCCACTTTTTCCTTCAAGGGTTTATTTACCGCCCCCTTCAGCTTACCACCATGAAGTGCTAGTTTTATTTTTTATCTAGGACCTCCTGCACTTTGTTACTGTCTTAGAACACTTACCTTTTTTGGTCTTGTTGGTATAACTTTTTCATATGTTCTATATCCTCTATTTCATTAAAAAGACTGGGTATCTTAAGTCATGGTTACTCTCTAAAAGATATTCTCTAACTGGCCTAAGGCCTATTATCACAATGTCCAGAGACTCCGATGTAGCTGATCCTTGTTCTAGTTCTGCAGCTCAAAGGTTAGGAATCCATTTAGGCAAGCGTTGCCAGGCTGGGAAGGCTGAGGGTAATAAATGAGAACTATTTTCAATGCTGAGGGCTGTAGTTCTGTGCTATACTCTGTAGTCATGTTGTATATTGCACAACTCAAAATTTGATAAATAGACCTGGCTGGTAGGAGGTGACCCCAGCACAGACTAGGTCGCTGCTCTAGTCTTATATACATAAGGCTGAACTTGTTCTATGAGTGGGGCAGAAGTGAATTTTCTATAGCTTTAATCTGATCTTCATTCACAGAAATAGTATCATTTGCAAATGTGCATCCCCGAAGTGAGGATTTGTAGGTCCCAAAACTCACACCTCTGTCTGTCTTGAGTGATGCTGCTGATTCTTCTCCTACCATCTTGACTACACTTCCTTCTTTATACTACAGATAACTCGAGTTTAATTGATCAACCCAAGTGATGTCTAGAGTTTCCATCACATTAATCTTTTAGTAGTGGCTGTACCCTTAGGGTAGGGTGTGAATTTAACATATGCTTATTTAATAAATGCAAGTATAAATAAATGAAAAAACATAAATTGCCAAATGAATGGGGGAAGAAATGTATGCAAGCAGGGTATGAGATGATACTGTATTTTTACTTTCCTTGCCTCATTCAACAGACATTTGTGAGGTATTTCTGAAGCACCAAATTCTATAAAGTGTTGGGAGAATATGTTTGGACACATGGGTCAAGTTTAACAAAGTGGTGTAAGTCAGAAAGCTGATTAAGGTGCTATGTTTTTCCTTCAACTTCACAGGACACAGCTCGGCCACCTGGTAAATATAACATCCACTGATATCTGTACCAAGTATTTGGAAAGTGGACTGGGACATAGAAAATTGTGACATTTAAAGCACAGAAAAACACAGAGAGGAAACAGCAAATAGCCATGGTCCCACCTTCAATTTCAACACTGCTGACATTTTAGTCTATAACATTTCAAGCATGTTAATAGACCAGAAGCACACACGTGCTAATGTTAATGGAACTTTTAATATGTGCTGGGTGCCAGGCACAGTTTACCTTTGCAAATGTCATATTATTTAGCCACTGTCACAGATATTGTGCTGCCTCTATCAGGGTTCCCCTTTAGGACTGAAGAACGTACTCCCCAACTGCTAGGAAGGTTAGGAATGTCATCTTGCAGAGAGTGCTCGGTCGTCAGCTTTCATCAATAATTGCCTCAGCTATAAAGAACTGCCTCTCAAACTCTTGCCTCCTTCCAGGGCCAGCCTGTATCTAACTCATGAGAGAATAAAGGGCTGCCCACCCACCCACAACTTGGGACCACACTGAAGGGCAATCCTGGTTTCAGAGCTTCTCATGGGAGTGGCTATGTTGTAACTGTTTTGCAGCCCGACTTCCGTCAGTGCAGCTGCTTTCTTTCCTCCACAGCCATGGCCCTAAAGACCTTTTTCAATAAAGCTTCCAAACACGAATCTTTGACAGTTATTTGAGAAGTATTATTGCATATTATTAGGTCATATTTTAAATTCACATTTTATAGATGATGAAACTGAAGCAGAAACATGAAAGCATGTGGCTCTAGGTCCTTCTGAAAGGACAAGGCTGAGCAAGATCTATAGATCATTTGACAATTGAGATCCAGTGTAGAATAAGCTGATTAAATGGGGTTATTAGCTAAAGAACTGATTTTAGCATGTATTTTCCCAATTCAAAAAAAGAACAGGCAGCATTGGGTTCCTTCGGGTATGAACTTTCTCCCACCTTTTCTACTTTATCTCATCCCACAACTCCCAACAAACAGGGAATTTGTTTTGTAGCTTTGGTATTTTTCACTCAGTGAAGAATACTATACTAGGCAGGCTTAAGCTTGAAAATTGTGGAGCTTGGTGCTTGGAATTGAGACGTGCAAGAGGTCCCAACCTGGAAGAACCAAGTGAGATGCCTGGAGGATGAGGAGGAGACGTTAGGCCCTTAGTGTCAGAGATTTGTCTCCTGTTTCCATGGAGCTACCGGGAGCTGTAGCAAGGCACCTGAGAGAGTGAAGTAGAAGTGTAAGAGGAAGTGCACACGGAGGGTCATGGGTTTTGAAGCGGCAGCAAAATATCCTCATGCCTGGTGAAGGAAGCTACTGGCATTAGAATGAAAAATATTGACTTGGATGGTGAGCATCTCTAACATGGTTCAAGAAGCCAAAGCCTCCCCTAGATTATGGCAACACATAAGCTTGGGGTTCCTATAGGATCCCATGGATAACATCCACTAATATCTGAGAATGAATTTAGCTCCAGTCATGTAGGTGGATGTTGGGGCAGAGTAAATTTTATTTAGAAACATACAGAAGTGGAACATACCCTCTGTTAAATGTGGTAGAATAAAATATAATTTCTTCCAAAATGAATATAGATGGATAGATACAGCTAAAATAAATGATGTACTTTTAAATTGATCGTATTTTCATAACATTTTCAATAGTTGCATAGACATCCATTATGTGGGTTTTAATGCTCTAACAATTAATATAATTAATTAATGTAACATTTACTCCTAACCATTTAGAGTGATATAAACTTTTCTTTTTATAAACAACATTGTAATAAACGTCCTTGCATGGTTTTTTGTTTACATCTAATGTTATTTCTTTAGGATCAACTCTTAAAAATGGAGTCACTGAGTCTTATAAAATGTATACATTGTTGTGTCTTTGGTACATTCCCTATTTGCTCCATTGAAAATTCAATCTAATTCAAGCACCCACCAGCCCATGTTCCCACGCCCTCATCAACATTAGGTGTTATTTTTCTTTAAACATTGCCAATTTTATGTGCAAGATGTGGTCTTTGATTATTTTTAGGGCTCAACATTCACTGCTTTCTTGGAACACTTTGATATTTCTAAGGTGACCAGTGTAGACTCTCAAGGTCGAAGTATTTAAAAGGGCCACATTTGCAAAGATCTAGCGTTCTTTATACATGCTTTATTCCACCTGCCAACTATGAAAGTCTTATCTAGGATTTCTCAGGTGGAACAGACAACTTGGATGGAGATGATAAATACAACTACATTAGATAATAGAACTCAGTCTCTCTCTCTTCCTAAATCAAAGCTGCCTTTCCATGCATGACGTCCTTAAAACACAAAGGCAACCAAAACAGTTATCACAAACACTGATATTGGAGTGTGGACAGTTCAAAACAGCCCAGAAAAGCAGATATCAAACTTTCTTAGCCACTAGGGAGACTCTGGCCTTTATAATAACTGGTATGTTTCTCCTTGAGGTCAACATCTATTTCTCCAATAATTGTGCAAACACATGGAAGTATCAAATACATTAAATACATAAACTTTTATGTATTATTAAATATATAAACAAATGAATAAACATTCATTCATTTATGAATTTATTAAAGATGTTTATACCGAATACTTACTTAGTGCCAGACTTTATATTAAGTGCTTTATTTTCATGGTTATCACTTTCAAATCTTACAAAAACAATAAAAAAATTAGGCCATTGAAATTGATATTACTATCTACATTAGTTCCCTAGGGCTGCTGTAGAAAAGCACCAGAAGCTGAGTGGCTTCACCAATAGAAATCTATTGGCTCATAGTTCTGAAGGTTGAAAGTCCAGGATTAAGGTGTATACAGGGTCGCTTCCTTCTGAGGGTTGAACACCCTCTGCTCCTTGCCTCTCCCTTAGCTTCTGGTGGTTTGCTGGCAATCTTTGGTGTTCTTTAGCTTGTAGAAGCATCACTGCCTCCTCTGCCTTCATCATCACATGGTGTTCTCCCTTGTATGCCTTTATCTAGATTTCCCCCTTTCATAAGGGCAGCAGTCACACTGGAGTAGGGGATCATCCTACGACATTATGACTGCTTCTTAACGTGAACAGTTTCAGACGTAAAGACCCCATCTCCAATTAAATTCACATTCTGTGGTAGTGGAGTTAAGATTTCAAATGTATGAATTTGGAGAAACACAATTCATCCCATATGATAACCCATTTACAGCCATAAAACCTGAGATTCAGAATATATGATGTTTATAAGGGGCACACATGGAGTATTAAATGTATGTAGGTCACCACTATCACTTGAGAGAACCCGGATTTGAAACCATTATATTTTCTAACAAATCAGGTCCTACAACTTCAGAATCCTAGACATGTGATAGAGCAAAGTACAAGGCTAAAAAGGCACATAAAAGCTAAAATGACAGGGGAATTTGAAGGCCAAATTGCGTGTTTTTATTCATTCTGAAGGGAATCATAAAATGTTTATGAGCAAGTGAGTAAAATGATCAAAGTTATGTAACTCTGGTGGTGAAATGTTGAATAAGGTCTGTTGTTCCCAGGAAAAAGAAAATATAGTTTCATAGTAACCATGTTATCTCCCTAATATATACTCATCATTATCATGATTTAGCTTATACTGAAGTATAATTCCTTCAGTGACAAGTGTCACAACTAAGGTTGGTGACAAAGCTAGAGGTGGCACCTAAGACTTTGACTCCTAAGAAGTTCATCTGTCTCCTATGCTTCACTGCAGCTCTCTGATTCTCCAGCACTAACTGGGTGTACAGCAGTTCCCTCTGATTCTGACACTAGCTACCCGAAGTCAGCACCAGGGTCTGCAGATTTAAGGATTCAGTCTCACAAGACTGCCTTTACTTCAGATCTCCGCAGCAAGTCCCAGGTCCCCAGACTACCTGCATTTCTCTCCAAAGTGGCTGCAAATTACAGGGTTCCCTTGATCCTGTCTCAGTTTCAATAATTTGCCTGAAGGACTCACAGAACTCTTGAAAACCCTCTAAAAACTTACTTACATTTACTGGTTTATTATAAAAGATAGGACTCAGAAATAGCCAGATGTGAGGGATATGTAGGGCAGTGTTGGGGGTAAAGTGCAAGCTCCCACATGACCCTCCCAGCATCTCTGGGTATTCACCAGCTCAGAAGCTCTCTAAACCTCCTTATTCAAGAGTTTGTATATCTCAATCTCCAGCCCCTCCTCCCTCTCTGTGGCGGGGAGGAAGAAAGGCTGAGATTTTACACTTTTTAAATCATGTGCTGGTTTTCTGGTGACCAGCTCCCATCCTGAGGCTATCTAGGGGTCCATCTTCAGTCACCACATTAGCAAAAACATAGGCATGTTTCAAAGGGACTCATTATGAATAACCAAAGGCTCTTTTACCACTCAGGAAATTGTAAGTTTTAGGAACTCTCTGCCAGGAGCCAGAGACAAATACCAAAATATATATTTTTTTATGATACCAAAACAGTCCTAGGATGCTAAAGTAATTGAGAGAGAATATATTAAATTTTTTGAATGCTAAGGAATTTCACCTTACAGTTATTCTTTGATTCATCCTGGGCATATCCATGTCTCCAAATTAAGAAGAAAAAAAAAAAAAAAAACCCTCGGAGTTCTTTAAAATGTAGAAATATTATTATTAAATAGCTTTTACGTACCAAGAAGTATGTAGTGTTGGAAACGGCACATGGCATGTTGTGAGAATGGCCATTAGTAATTCCAGGCATTTTGGTTTGTCAGATATTTTTCCTGGACTTCACTCTCATGATAATGAAATCAGCTGAGATTTGTCTAGCACTTTACAGTTTACATGTCTTGACCTTTATCCGATTTGAAGACCTAGCCTGACTGATGTCCTTCCTGCAATCAACACCTTTTTTTTTTTTTTTTTTAAATAGGATCTGTTTGCCTCACTCAGTTGGATTGGTGGAACCTAGACTCAAGTCATTAGTGGTCTCACCATTCAAAAACGAAAACAAATAAAAAGAGGAAAAATAAGTCTTTCTGTCCTTTAAAAGGCGGATGGCTGCCATGGATCTCCCTCTGCCTAACCTACCTGCCATACTGAATTTTGAAGTGGTCATCCTTCTCACCCCACCCCTAATGTTCTAGCCATACTTCCAGCCCTCCTTTGTTCTGGCCAGCCATTATGGTGTTGCGTAATAGGAGTAACACTTAAAGAGTGAGCAAAATCCTGCAACAGCTTTTATTAGAATCAGAATTAGAAATAATAAAACCATCTTCATCATATGACCCCCAGCCTATGGCTAAAGGCAGGCCAAAGAAGCAAACTGACAGCTCCATGGGACAAATAAATGCTATGAATGATTGAAACATTTAATCCACAGCAATTCTGGCAGATTACTACCTGGCTTCTAGTGAGACAAGTAATGGCAATGAGATGTCAGAATACTTCATGACGGTGGGAAGTGTAGCCTTCAGGGCCAGCAGCAATACATCGAGAGGGTGTGAACTGGGCCTCGAAGTGAACCAAAACCACACCACATAAGAAACGTTTAGCTTATAGTAAATAAATGGGGGAAACAGATCTCTATCTTTACTTACCGGAAAGTCTATATAAGCAGTGGGTAGAATTTAGAGAAAAAAACATAGATAATAGCTTACTCTTCCCAGAAATGATTCTGGTACATTATTGGGTGGCAAGTTCTCTGTCCTGGAAAAATTTAGGGAGATACTGGGAGAACTTTTGAAAGAAACATTGTTGAAGAGATCCAAAAGAAGGGGCTTATGGCCTTTATAACCTTGACTCTCCCTTTGATTCCTGAGAGCCTGCATTTCTCGCATGATTTCAACCCACCTTCGGTCCCAGTTATGTATGCACATAAAACATTCTAAAAATAAAATAAAAAGTCACCTGGAGAACAGTGTGTCTCTGAATTCTATGTGACATAAATAGGCTCACCCGTTTAAACCTGCTGTCTCTCTCTGGTCTCACCAGGCTCCATGTCTCCAGGACAGCGGGCCCCAAAGAATACTGAGTTGAGCATGGTTCACTTGGCACACACCCTGTGCTAGAAATCTCCAAGTCAAGTGATGTACAGGATTCCTACCTCCTTGCCCCATCCATTACCAGCTTCTCTATTGTGGAAAAGTACACTAGAGAAGTGAAAAAGGAAACAGAAAGTGAAAACACAGAGGAACACAAATTGTCCATCGCTTGGAACATTTCAGCCTCTCTGAAAAGCAAGATTAAAGGTAGCTACAGAGGACTCTTTCCTGAGACGGGTGGGAGTTATTTCACTAAGCTAAATTCAGGACAGGAGATGTACCTATTTTTGAGAGGATATAATAATCACTCAAACCGGTCTTCTGTGAAAAAGGAATCAGCATTATAAAATTCTCCAAAGTCAATGGGTCCATCTGGAGAAACTCTAGGTTGTCTGTGACATGCTGAAAACAAAGAGATGGCCAACAAAAATCAGCTTTCCTGTGTGATTAAGGACCTAAAATATGCCTGGCTCTTCCTGTAGGTTCTGGTCCCACGCAGTTTGTCAGAGACAAAGTGCTAACCTCTGTAGTCTTGGTTGCTTCAATGCTGGTTCTGTCTGGTACTGAAAAGTACAGATAAAAGCTTTCCGTTTGTCAAAGATGCCGAGAAATGATTCTGGATACATTGTTGGCTGGTGAGTTCTCTGTCCTGGACAAATTTAGGGAGATACCAGGAGAACTTTTGAAAGAAACATTGTTGAGATCGGAAAGGAGGGGCTTTGGTTGGGCTAGGCTTTTACCTCCTCTTCACTTCTGGCCTGAGTTTTCATAGGATTCCCTGGTGAACTTAAGAGTTCAACAGAATTCATAACCAAATGACCAAGTGCTAACTCTAGGCCCTGTGCTAGGGCTATAGCACCATATGAAGATTAACTTGACAAAATGCTTTCCCTCATGAAGGTCAATGTGGTCAAAAAGAAAGAAGAGAGATTACTCTAATGTAAAGGAGTGATGCAGGCACTGGGGAAGATTGCCACCTCCAGACATCTTCTTCCCTAACCTTAACATTAATTTGTGTTTGTGTGTGTGTGTGTGTGTGTATTTGTGTTTGATTAACATATTTCACTGATGAGGAAATTAACCAATGGCCTTCAGTGAATTGCTTATTACAACACCGGGGCTAGGACTGGAGTCTAAAACATCTGATACTAAAAATCCGAGTCTACATCAAAAAGCATCAGTGGGCTATGTACTTGTTTGTGTTTCACTGTCTTTTCAGAAATGATTGTTCTACCTTCTGCAATTTAAAGGTTTTTCATCTTAACCACAAGGAAGAAAGTAGCTGCTTCTGTAAAACTGTGATGGGAAATGTAGAGTATTGATTCCAGGAGCCCCAGCATGGCTTGAAAACAAAAACTCAGTAATGAGCCCATCCTATTCTGCTCTCCTATTTCTACACTTGTGAAATGTAAACTACTTAAATGGATTCAGTTCTCATCACTGTCCAGCTTCACTGCTCCGCAAAAGAGATTTCCAATCCTTCACAGCTGCAGCGCCTTCTCCATTCTACGTAGCTGCTGTAGCCAACTTTCATGCTTCTTCTTTCCTTTCCCTTGGGAAGAGTCAGCCATTGTTCCAGAGAGCAGTCTCTTTCCGGTCAACCTTATTATATTTGTCTATATCCTCCACTAGATGGGACTATATCTGCCATATTTGCCTGTATTTCTGGTGGATAGCCCTGTGCCTGACATGTAGAGGTTGATTGTTTACTGAGTAGTTCTGTGTTAAGAAAACAGAGTTACACATTTTAAGGTAAAGTTGCAGAACTGATGTGAACATTCACATTTCTAATTCATTTAACATCCGCACATTGTATCTTAGTGGGCACCACACACTTTCGGATTGAAACCTCATTTTCTGACTGGGATCCACAGAGCTAATTCCTTTGGCCTGTACCCTGGCTTGTCTTTTCTATCACTTCTGCTTTCATTCTCTGAGCACTCTCTTTCCTATTTCATCTTCTGATCTTGAGATGTGCCATTTCTGTTACATCTCTCCAACTACAAACAGTTTTTCTATGACTTTCAGAGCATAACAGGTGTTTTGGATGGAGATGTCAAATACAAGCACATACAGCAAAAGCCAGTCTTCCTTTCTCTCCCAAACCTGGCCCTTGAATGATGCTCTCACATAAAAGGACCAACTCAGGAAAAGTAGGCACTCTCAGACTTTTCTTATCATTTCATCTCTTCAACTGGACCAGGCTCACATCAAAGAATTCCTCCCTCGTTGATAAGAGCTACAGCTTCACAACCATGTGGACCTGGGGTTTAATCCTGGCTGTACCACATTCTAGCTCTATGACTTATTAAAAGGTTAAAAACAGAATATCTGTATATATAGCTAGATATATATATATACACACACACATATACATTTGCCTCTAAGCTTGACACGCATAATGAGCTCAAGCAGTGTTTGCTCTTGATTTATTTCTCCATCCAACCTCCTCACTTGTTTCATGCAGAAAATTCCTGTGATAAATGGCAGTTACATACATAGGAAACTATTCATTCGCCCGGAGGTAAGAAGGGATATTGTTAACCTTTTCAGAGACCCTGACTTATCTCTTTTTATAGATAACATCACAGGAAGATGTGTAGTTGGGCATTGATGTCCTTATCTTTTGGCACTTTCTTCTTTCTTTTCCATCTGCCTGACCCTAGGGTGCAACAAGCAACAAACGTTTACTGAGTGCGTATTGCATGCCAGCACCCATGCCCTGGGATAGGTGATGGCTAGGAAGATATAATCTGGGTCCTCAAATGACTCAGAGTCTACTGGTTGAAACAGTCATGCATGCAAACTCTATAGAACACTGTGATAGGAATGGAATATTGGAGTGGGGAGAGCCGGAGTCAGGGAGCTCTTGTGAAAGTTGGGGTAAGAGATGAGATGGTCTGAGCAAAGACAGTTGCACTGGAAAAGGAGATCTGGGTCTGAGAGTGATTCCTGGGATGGGAATCTGAGGAAAAATAGGATGTACACCTTATTATTTAGATGCTAGCTTAGATTGTATCATGGATGGTGATATGGTCAACAAAGGCTAGGAACATGAAAAGAGACACAGCTTTGGAATGATTGAGACGAAGCCAGGTCTGGATAAATGATGTTGTAGGCTCTCGAAGCTCAACTGGAGCTGCTCAGTGGGCAGTTGGGGATTACAGTTTTGAATTCTGGGAAGGCTCAATGCCTGGGGTTAAAGTGAGCACTCACAAAGTGTGTTCTGAATGAATGATTGAACTAATGATAAAATGATGCTCCCATTTTGTAATACATAAACTTCATCTTCTGTAACAAATATACAATATGCTGAATCCTAAATAAGGTATCTAAATTAACCATTTCTGGGTGTATTGATGATTAACACTTCATTTTGAGTATTCAGGGCTCAGGCAATTAATAGAAATAAGTGAGATATTTCTACTATCATCGAGGAAACAAATCAGAAGAAGCATGTTAAAGTATAATGGAAGTGAATAATATAGAATGATAGAAGTAAGAGAATTCTGATATTATCTTATTCAATTTAGGGCATTCTGGCAAACCTTTCAAACCTGGCTCAGTTATCACCTCCACTGCGAAGTCTTCTCTGATATGATTTTCCTTTCCTCAGTTTCTACCCAACCCATGCCCACTCCTAAAAGAAACAAACACTCCTTCTTCTATGTGACTCCTGTTCTTGGCATGAGCTTAAAACCAGATATATCCTGGACCTGCCACATTTTAGTTGTGTAACTAAAGTCACTTAAAATCTCTTGACAATGCTACTTATTAGTAATGCCATGTACATGATGCCTACTGGACATTAAATACATGTAGTCAGAATAAATACATTTAATTTCATGGGGATATTGTAAGACAGACAGTACCCAGAAAGCCCTTGATGCAAAGCAGGGGCTCAATGACATCTACAGAGTACTGTAGCAGATGTGTCTATTACTGTATTCATCCTGCTCTTTTATAGTTATTTTGCATTGCTTTACTGTCTCACTCTGAATTATGAGCTCCTCGTGGACAATATTGTTTATTCATTTCTTGTTTATAGTCATTGGTACTTACTAGGTACTCAGCAATTATTGGCTAGAGTGGGCCAGTGAGGAATAGTCAGAAGTCCCTACCTTTAAGATCCACAGCACTGGTGAGAAAGGGTGAGTCAACACTAGACAAGCTAGAGTGAGAGGAAGAAAAAGAGGCAGGGAGAATCCTTAACACCTATAATGGAACTCATTTAAAAAGAGACTATTCCAAGAGCATCCTCACCGAGGAACTCTGTGGCTCCTGCATCCTCAGTCTTTCCCACTGCCCAGCTATCAAGCTAAGATTGCTTATCTAAACGCTGTGTGTGTGTTCTAATTCCGCAATTTAATGATCCACCTCAGTGGCCCTGCATTTCTTCCTCTGCTGCTCTCTTGCCTTGCTGCCTTTTCCTTTGAGCTCATGGTCACACTTTACGTAACGTAATTATAGACAAGGTTGACTCCTCAGCTCCCAGAATGCAAGAGGTTACTCTTTTAATTGCAGTGAGTTCTTTTAAGTTCCTGCTATTTTTAATTATGAATGCCTGAGGCTGGCTGGCCATGGTATCACTTTCAGCTCTGAAGAAAGAAATAAGCCCAAGAAGCAGAGAAGAAGTAATAGAAACCCCATTTTCATGCAAATTGCCCCAGTGACAAAGAAATGTGGAGAACAGAGACTCATTCCTGCATTCCTGAGAGGTGACACTAACCTTTGAAAATGTCCACTTCCACATTTAGAAGAGACTTAGAAAAAACTGGCTCATTACACACTAGTTACAGCCCCAAAAAACCAGAAACTCAACTCCCTTTCCTATGTTTGTTTCATTTCTGATATTTTGATTGGCAGGATGGGCCTTAGGCAACACTTCTATGTTTTAAAAAATTCTGCCTTCAGGAAACAAAACTCCTCAGCCTAGAACCTAAGTCTTTTTTCAATAAAGAGCTCCAGTAGCTACTATCCTCTTTTCTCATACTGCCCCTGTGTTTGCTACAGGCAAACATTATTTTTTTTTTCTATGTGCCTGGTACAGCACTGAACACCATAAATATGATCTTATCATCATGATTATTATCATGTAATAATTTTAAAGTAGTAATTTGTTTATTACATTAAACTGTTTATTATTAGAAATCAACTTTTAGTTGCCACAAGCCTGCCGAGTCCCTAAGTGTATTCCTGCCAAAGCCCTTCCATTATTGCCAAATTCTTCATTACTGAAATCCAGACCAGCTTGGGGCATCTCCAAGACAGGTGAAGTTATCTTCAGCAGAATCAGTTCTCACTCATTAGGTGGTCTCTCCTGCTTGGTCATTATCTGTCTCTGCTCTGAGACATCTGAAGAATTAGAAGGGTGAGGAAAGGAGAAGAATATTTTCCACCAACCTAGTGCCTACCTGTTCCAAGAAATATACAAGGTGTTTTATTCATAGTCTTTAATTTAAATCTGAAATGACCTTGTGGAAAAAAGAAAAAGCATAACTAGACCTAGTTTTCAGATGAGAAAACTGAGGCTCTGATAATTTATGCAACTTACAAATCTATTGTCTTGGTTTGGGTTCCCCAGAAGCAGGTACTGAGACAAGGAGTAGGTTACAAGTAGATAATTTGGCAGAACACACTTGTAGAAGCAAGGCAGTGATATAAGTAAGGGAGAGCATGTGACGAGGAGTGCATTATCTAGCCAGCAGTCACCAAACTCGGACCCACTAGAGCATAGTCCTATGATAAGATTCGGGTTTCATTGGATTGTCCCAAGTGAGAGAAAATGGAATTGAAATGTCATTCACAAACTTCTGCCAGCCATTGCTTAAGAACTGCTTGCAAGGATGTTAGTTCTCTGCCCCATCCAGTCTTCCAAATGACTAGGCAGAGTGGTCCTTTCCCTGTTTCAGAGAAAGTGCTCATTCAAAGAAATGCAGACACAGGCATGTGGAGTCATTGGCTACTCACGAAGAGGTAGGGCCTAATAGATATATGGAAAGCAGGAATCAATAATATCTGCTATAGCCACCTAATAAAGATCGGAAGAGGAATTCAAACCCAGAGTCACCTGACTCTAAAGCCTATGATCTACTATAGTGCACTGTATCACATGCCTATACAAAAGTTAAAATTAAATATAACTGGAAGCATGTTTGTCAGTCTGTATTCAGGATCTATACCATGCATACAGTACAGAGTATAAAGTTACCAAATACTCAGTATGCAACTGAAGTCAGAGCCTGACAAAAATCGGTGTGCCTCCCCATCTCGTACTGCCACATCCTTCAGGAGAGAACAGGCTATGTCAATGCCCTGTTCAGTACACCACCCTCACTCCACCCCAAGGTCCTACCATATCCCCTGTAGAACTAGCACGCCCTTTTCATGGCCAGAAGAAAGGAAAGCCCCCAAATGGCTAGTTCTTCCAGCTTCCTAAGAAAGTAGTATCACCGAGAGGCCTTCTGTAATGCTCTGGGCCATCCTACCTCCAAGAGCTGCTGGAGGGATGCTTTGGCCCCTACCTTCTATATTAAACAATTATCCATCTTCTTCTAGGGGACTACCAAGACCAAGGACAGCAGCTACTCACTCTGCATTTGCTAGTGCAGGTTACCCCAGTCTTCTACCATCATCCAGGTCTTGCATTGTGCATCCTGGAATTCAGTCGCGTATCAGTGCACTCCTCTAACTTTTCAGCTGCTGTCTCAAAGTTCTCATCTTTCACCTCTTGCCTTACCTGGCCAACACTTTTACATTATTTCCCTGTAACTGTCTTTATTGTGGCTAGTTTTGCTTTTATTCCCACATCAGAGACTGGGTGTGAGGTGGCTCTTCCTTCCTTTTTTCAAACATTTTCATCTTCTTCCTCCTTCAAAAACAAAACTTATTTGAAATAGACAACATTAGACTTTATCACACAATCATCTTTCTAATTGCTGTCAACTACCTGCTTCCTCATCAATCTCCTCATTCACTGATGATTTTAGCACCTGGTTTGCTATTTCTTCTTCATCTCTATTCATTGCAATATTCTTAGTGATTTTTAAGATTCATTTGGATGATCGACTCAACACTTCACTCTGTTCTTTAAATTAGGCTCCATTGATTTTTCCTCCATCTCACCTGTTATGAACTCAATGTTTGCTCCCCACGCCCAACCAAAAAAAAAATTTATATATATATTGAAACTCTAACTCCCAATATAGTGGCATTTGGAGATGTGGTCCTCGAAAGGTAGCTATTATTAGATTAGGTCCTGAGGGTAGGGCCCTCATGATAGGATTAGTGAACTTATTAAAGAAATAACAATTTATTTCCCTCTGTCTCTCTCTCTCTCCAAATCTCTCTCTATGCTCACAGTGAGGAAAGACCATGTAAGAAGACAGCCAGCGAAGGTCAGGAAGTGAGTCCTCACCAGCACCCAATCATGCTGCTGCTCTGACCTTGAACTTCCAGTCTCTGATACTGTGACAAAATATATTTCCGTTTTTAAGCAGCCAGTTTATGGTGTTTTGTTATGGCAGCCTGAGCTATTACACCCCTACCATCCACAATTATTTTACCACTTCCTCCGTATCCAGCTCACTTCCTTTTATACACCACACTGGCCCCCTTAGTCTTAATTAAAACCATTTATACTTCTCCTTTTGTTTTCTATCCATTCCATTTCTTTTTTCCCCTACTTCCCTCCTTATTCAGCTGAGACCATGTAGCTCAACGCTATTACCACTCCTATGCAAACACAGTTAATTCCCTTCATCCTACTTAGCTGGGAAAGCTCTAAACCTGTGTAAACCTATTTAAATATAATTATCCCACCAACTGTGTTTCTTCACATGACAACTAAACATTCTGGGAGACGCACCTAGCTTTGTTGACTGGTCTCACTTTAAAAGTTTGACTGAAAATCCCAAGAGGTATTCCAGAATTCCTGGTGGTTCTACTGTCTTTCCTTAATATATTTAACTCTCTACTCACCAGATAAATATTTTGCATTTTTGCGTCTCTTCAAATCCACTTCTTCTCCTTCACTTTCATTACTTAACACTTGAATTAGAATAAAAAGGCAAAGGCTCTCACACGGGGGCCTACTTGATATCTCCCCTGGAAGGTCTAAGATACATCTCAGACATCACATTATCACTAACAACTCTTGCCTGTGTCCCAGTGTTTCCCAAATTCTTAGTACAGGTATTGATCGACTTACGACCTATGCAATTTACGATCATTCGACTTTACAACTACAATTGCTAGCTACGACTGCTCCGCGTCTGGCAGTGCAAACGTTGCCCAGTTGGGCGTACGACAGTGCGGACCAGCTTCCAGCAGCACTACCTTCTCCGCGTGCACCATTTCAGCTGTACATATAGCCTACTCAACTTACGACCAAATCGTGTTACAACCGGTCTGCCGGTCCCAATCGTGGTCGTAAGTCGAGCACTAGCTGTACATGCCACAGTCATCCCTCTGGCTGATTAAACCAAAACCCAAGTTCTTCTTGATAATATAGTTTCTCTTTACTCCACCTCCAACTAATTCATTCCTTTAACTAGTAAATATTGAGGATCTACTATGTGCTACTTATTGTCCTAGGCATGAAGGATATAGATATTAATAAAACAAATAAAAATTCTTACCCCCATGGAACTCACATACTTGTCATTTGACTCTGTCTTGAAAATGCATTTCACATCTGTTCACCATTCTCCATCTCTAACTGTAAGCCAGCACCTTCTCTCACTGGAACAACTACAGTGGCCTCCTTACTCTTCCCCTGACTTCCACACTTGTTCCTTTACAAACTGTTCTCTACACAACAGTAGAGTGACCTCGTGCAGACCCTGCATATATCGTCTCAGGGACTCTTCATTGTGCTTGCAACAAAATCTAAGATTTCAACCTGACCTCCATCTCCGACTTCACTGCTCCAGATGTCTCCATTGCTCCCTGGGCTCAGGGATCCTTCCCTTCTTTCCATTCTGCTTTAGCACTATTGCATCAGCTTTCTGCCCTGGCACTCAGGACCCAGTGTAAATGTCACCTTCTCAAGGAGGCCGTCCTTGATCATCAAATATAACATAGTCCCTAGTCACTTTCTTAAGACTCACCCTGTTACACTTTCACTGGCATCTCCCCTAACACCCCTTTGCACCTTTCTCAGGGCTCTTAGTACTTTGCATCTTTTCTTTTTCTCATTTACAGTATTGATATACTTATATTTTCTTCCTCAACTTTACAATACGAAGGCTATGGATTCTGTTAGGCTTTTCACTATTGCGTTTCCCTGAACCTTAAACAGTACCTTGTACATAGCAGACACAGTACCTTGTACATAGCAGAGACAAAGTAATAGGTATAATTTTTTTTTTTTTTTTTTGAGATGAAAAGTTGCTGCATCACCCAGGCTGGAATGCAGTGACACCATTATGGCTCACTGCAGCCCCAATCTCCCAAGTTCAAGCCATTCTCCTGCTTCAGCCTCCTGAATAGCTTGGATTACACGCACACACTACCATGCCCTGCAAATTTTTAAATTTTTTGCAGAGACGGAGACTTGCTGTGTTGCCCAGGCTGGCCTCAAAGTCCAGAGCTCATGTAATCCTCCTACCTCAGCCTCTCAAAGTGCTCGGATTATAGACGTCAGCCGCTGCACATAGCTATAAATTATTTTTTAAATGAAAAAAGGTAGGCATACATGAAAATAAATTATATTGGACTAGGGGTAAAAAATTCAGTATTTGAATACTAGTTTTTTTTTTTTTTTTTTTTTTTTTTCACTAACTACTGGGTATAGCCTTAGGTATAACATTTTCCTTAGAAACAGATTTCTCATTTACGAAATGATTATAATGTGAATGGTGGAATTAGAGATGCCTGATTTTTAAATTCTGACTCACGCTACCTCTGGATATATGACTTAAGAGCCACTACTTAACCCTACCCTTTCTGTACAGAGAATTGTGAGAATTAAATAAACTACGAAAAAGCCTAGAACAGAGCCTAGTATATGTGGGAACTCTCAAAATCCATATTCTTTTCCTTTTTTTTGTTATGAGCTATAATAAGCAATGGTCTTAGCTAAAAATATGAGTGAAGCACACGTCAACTTGCAGTACAGAAATTCATTTGTACCTTGTTCTTATTTCAAGGCATAGCTAGGAACAAAAAGAGATTCCCAGCTTTGCTCAGTTCCAGGCTTGAATATATTAAGCTAATTAAAATAAATAAAGAATAAAAAGAATTTCACCAAGTATGCACACAGAGCGGGCACATAATATTTACACTCAGAAGAAAGAGGTTTACACTAAACTTTGCATAACAGGAGCCAGTCTTCCTTCCCAGCTTAGGCTGTGCTGAGTGAACTGAATCTAAAAGAGTGAGGAGGAGCAGCAAGAGTGCCTGGAGCCCCTTCTGCTCCTGCAGTCTTCAGGCAAGACAGCACCTGGGGCAACACCCGGGTGCTTTTGGAGGCCTTAGGGAGTCTCATATGTGGCACAGCTGCTCTGAGAGCCCCTGCCTGCCTCCTTGACATTGTCTTCCCAGGGGAGAAAAGGAGCCTACGTTTAGTGAGTCCCAACATCTGTCAGCCACAATCCTAGGTAATATAGAAGCTGCACAACAAACCTTCGAGTAGGTAGCATTTTTGACATTTTACATTTGTTGAGTTTTTACTACGTGCCAAGCCCTCTGACAGGCATGTCTCATACTTCATCTCAGCCTTCACAGTAATCCTGGAAGAAGACATAATTGTGCACTTTGTGTAGATGAGGAAATGAAGGTTTAGAGAGGTTGAATAACTGCTAGGAGTCCTTCAGACAGAGAGTGGAAGAGCTGAAATTAAAAAGTAGGTCTATCTAACTCCTGGACCCAAATGTGAACCAGATTTATTAAATTAGAAGAATTTACAGATCCCAGAATACAGCCTATATATCAGGTAGGCTTATATGTATATATATGCCTACCTGATGTCGTTTCAAGTTATTTTATTTAAAGATTTTAAGATTTTCTGATATGCTACAACCCTTTTCTTTTTGGAGACTCGATTCCCGTTGTTTGATATATCGAAATGCCTTTTTCTTTCATTCCCAAATGTGCATATTGTGCCTCATTGTGTCAAAGCCCAGAGGGATACTGGCAGGTAAGAGTCTAGGTTTTTATGTTAAATAATCAAGGAAGGTTGCAGAATTAAATGAAATAATGCATGTAACATGCCTGCTACATTGCAGCCTGCAAAAGGTCAGTTGTTATTATCAATTACTTAAATTCTACCTTCCCCTGGAAATAGCCTTTCATCCTTTTAAGTGAGCTGTTTCACCTATGGCATTCTAAAGAGATTTAGCCGGACTTTTTCTCTGATACTCAGCATCTTCTCCCTTGTTTGTAATATATTTCTTCCCTCTTATTTTCCATTAAAACTACATTTTCCTTAAGCATGGGATCCGGCTTGTCTTTTATATCTCAAGTATCTAGAATACAGCTGTGTGCATCATTTAAGATCATAGAAGTAAGAAAAAGTAAAAGAAAAGAAAGAAAAAATGAAGAAAGAAGAAGAGAGAGAGGAAGAGGAGAAAGGAAGGAGAAAAGGAAGAAATAGAGGAAAAAAGAAAAAAAAAACAGCAGGAGAATGAAGGAGATGAAAATTCAAAGCATAAAGACTGTACACATTAGAAGATTATGCCTAAATCCAGTGAGTCCTGGTAAATAATAACAAAAAGTAATTATCATTTAAATCAGTATATCGGCATCTGTGATACAACAACATACATTTGTGAATACCTATCTTCTGCTGGATATTACTCTAATTTCTTTCCCCACATTATCTCAGGTAGGTATCACTGAGATTTAAACTTGGTAAATGAGAAAACTGAGGCACAGGAGCCTCAGTATTCTATCTGGACTACTATAATTAGCCTGAGGAGTCCTCCCACCCCCCACCCTCTGATAGGCACCAGTGTGTGTTGTTCCTCTGTATGTGTCCATGTGTTCATCACTTATCTCCCACTTCTAAGTGAGACAATATAGTATTGGGCTTTCTGTTCCTGTGTTACTTTGCTAAGGATAATGGCCTCCAGCTCCATCCACATTCCTGCAAAGGACATGATCTCATTATTTCTTACGGCTGTACAGTATTCCATGGTGTATATGTTCCATATTGTTTTTAGTCTACCACTGATGGGCATTTAGGTTGATTTCATATCTTTGCTATCATAAATAGTGCTGCAGTGAACATACATGCACATGTGTTTTCATGACAGAATGATCTATATTCTTTTGAGAATATACTCAGAAATGGGATTGTTCCTATCGTTTGTTGGGCCAAATGGTAGTTATGTTTTTAGGCTTTTGAGGAATCACCATACTGATCTCAAACTATGTTACAGGGCTAAAGTAACCAAAACAGTATGGTACTGTAAAAATTCATTTACAAAGTTTAGATCTCAGCAATACCTCCCTGAGATAATGTGGGGAAAGCAATTAGAGTAGTATCCAGCAGAAGACAGGTATTCACAAATGTCTGTTGTTGTATCACAGATGCATGCTGATATACGGAATTAAATGATAGGCCTATCAATGATACCATTTGTTGGGTCAAATGGTAGTTGTGGTTTTTTGGCCTTTGAGGAGTTGCCATACTGTTTTCCACAATGGTTAAACTAATTTTCACTCCCTCCAACAGTGTATAAGTGTTTCTTTTTCTCTTCAGCTTCACCAGCATGTTACTTTTTTGAATTTTTAGTAATAGCCATTCTGATGTGAGATGGTATCTCATTGTGTTTTGATTTGCATTTCTCTAATAATCAATGATGTTGAGCTGTTTTTTATGTGATTGTAGGCCACATGTATGTCTTGTTTTGAGAAGTGTTCATGTCCTTTGCCCACTTCTTAATGGGGTTGTTTGCTTTCTCATGTAAGTTTGTTTAAGTTCCTTACAGATGCTGGATAACGGACCTTTGTCAGATGCACAGTTTGCAAAATTTTTCTCCCATTCCGTAAGTTGTCTGTTCACTCTGTTGATGGTTTCTTTCACTGTACAGAAGCTCTTTAGATTAGTTAGATTCCATTTGTCAATTTTTGCTTGTGTTGTTTTTATCATGCAATCTTTGCCCATTCCTATGTCTAGAAGGGTACTACATACGTTGTCTTCCAAGGTTTTTACAGGTTTGAGTCTTACATTTAAGTCTTTAATCCATCTCGAGTTAATTCTTATATGTGGTGTAAGGAAGGGGTTCACTTTCAGTCTTTTGCAGATGGCTGGACAGGTGTTCCAGCATTATTTATTGAATAGGAAATCAGACTGTCATTGCTTGTTTTTGTCAGGTTTGTCAAAAATCAGAAAATTGTAGGTATGTGCTCTTATTTCTGGGCACTCTATTCTGTTCCTTTGGTCTATGTGTCTGTTTTTTTGACCAGTACCATACTGTTTTGATTACTTTAGCCCTGTAATGTAGTTTGAGGTCAGATATTGTGATGCTTCCATCTGTGATCTTTTTACTTAGGAAGGTCTTGGCTATTCAGGCTGGCTTTTTTGTTCCATATAAATTCTAAAACAGTTTTTTCTAGCTCTGTGAAGAATCTCAATGGTAGTTTGAAAGGAATAGCATTGAACCTATAAATTGCTTTGGGGAATATGATCATTTTAGTAATATTGATTCTTCTTATCCACAAGCATAAACTGTTTTTCCATTTGTTTGTATCATCTCTGATTTATTTGATCAGTGTTTTGCAGCTCTCCTGGTAGAGATATTTCAGCTTCCTGGTTGGCTATATTGCTAGGTATTTAATTCTTTTGGTGGCAGTTGTGAATGGAATTGTGCTCCTGATTTGGCTCTTGGCTTAACTGTTAGTGATTTTTGCACATTGATTTTGTATCCTGAGACTTTGCTGAAGTTGTTTATTAGCTTAAGGAGCTTTTGGGCTGAGACTATGGGGTTTTGTAGATATATGATTAAGTCATGTGCAAACAAGGATAGTTAGACTTCCTTTCTTCCTACATGGCTGACCTATATTTATTTCTCTTGACTGATTCCTCTGCCCAGGACTTCCAATACGATGTTGAATTGGAGTGGTGAGAGAAGACATCTTTGTCTTGTGCTGGTTTTCAAGGGGAGTGCTTTCAGCTTTTGCCCATTCAGTATGATGTTGGTGGTGGGCTGCCACAGATGGCTTATATTATTCTGAGGTATAAACTAGGTCCCTTCAGTACCTACTTTATTGAGAGTTTTAAACATGAATGGGGTGTTGGATTTTATCAAAAGACTTTTCTTCATCTACTGAGACAATCATGCGGTTTTTGTGTTTAGTTCTGTTTATGTGATGAATCACATTTATTAATTTGTCTGTGTTGAGCCAACCTTACATCCCAGGGATAAAGCCTATTTGATTGTGGTGGATAAGCTTTTTGATATGCTGCTGGATTTAGTTTGCCAGTATATTATTGAGGATTTTTGTGTCAAAGTTCATCAAGGATATTGGTCTGAAATTTTCTTTTTTGTTGTATCTCTGCCAGGCTTTGCTATTAGGATGATGCTGGCCTCCTAGAATGAGTTACAGAGGAGTTCCTTCTGCTCGACTTCTTTGAAATAGTTTCAGAAGAAATGGTACCAGCTCTTCTTTGAATAGCTGGTAGAATGCAGCTGTGAATCTGCCTGGTCCTGGGCTTCTTTTTTGTTGTTGGGAGGCTATTTACTACTGACTCAATTTCAGAGCCATTATTGGTCTGTTTAGGGATTCAATTTCTTCCTGGTTCAGTCCTGGGAAGATGTATTAGTTTGTTCTCACACTGCTATAATTAAATACCTGAGACTGGGTAATTTATCTAAAAAAAAGGTTTAATTGACGCACAGTTCCATATGACTGGAAAGGCCTCATGAAACTTATGGTGGAAGGGGAAGCAAACACATCCTTCTTCACGTGACAGCATGAAGAGAAGTGCTGTGCAAAGGAAGAAAAGCCCCTTATAAAACCATCAGATCTCATGAGAACTCACTTACTTTCATGAGAACAGCATGAGGGTAACCACTCCCATGATGCAATATCTTCCACTGGGTCCCTCCCAGGACATGTGGGGATTCTGAGAACTACAATTCAAAATGAGACTTGGGTGGGGGCACAACCAAACCGTATGTGTCCTAGAATTTATCAATTTCTTCTAGATTTTTTTTTAGTTTATGTGTATGAAGGTATTCATAACATTCTCTGTTGGTTGTTTGTATCTCCATGGTGTCAGTGGTAATATTCTCTTTGTTTCTGATTGTGCTCATTTAAATCTCTCTTTTGTTTCTTACTAGTCTAGCTAGCAGTCTATCAATTTTATTAACTTTTTCAAAATACCAACTCTTAATTTTGCTTATCTTTTCAATGGTTTTTCATGTCTCAAGCTCCTTCAGTTCAATTCTAATTTTGGTTATTTCTTGTTTTCTGCTAGCTTACAGTTTTTTTTTTTTTTTTGGTTCTCTAGTTCTTTTAGTTGTGATTTTAGGTTGTTAACTTGAGATCTTTCTAGCTTTTTTTTTTTTAGACGGAGTCTTACTCCATTGTCCAGGTTGGAGTGCAGTGGTGCAATGTCAACTCTATAACCTATGCCTCTCGGGTTCAAGTGATTCTTGTGGCTCAGCCTCCCAAGTAGCTGGAATTACAGATGTGCACCACATCTGGCTAATTTTTGTATTTTTAGTAGAGAAAAGATTTTACCATGTTGGCCAGGCTGGTCTCAAACTCCTGACCTCAGGTGATCTGCCTGCCTTGGCCTTCCAAAGTTCTGGGATTACAGACATGAGCCACCATGCTCAGCCTCTTCTAACTTTCTGACTTACCCATTTAGTGCTATAAATCTCCCTCTTAACACTGCCTTAGCTATGTTCCAGAGATCCTAGTATGCCATACCTTTGTTCTCATTACTTTCAAATAACTTATTGATTTCTGCATTAATTTCATTATGTAACCCAGAAGTCATTCATGAGCAGGTTACTCAACTTCCATTTAATTGTGTGTTACTGGGTGAATTTCTTAGTCTGCATTTCTAATTTGATTATGCTGTGATCCAAAGGATTGTTTGTTATGATTTCAGTTCTTTAGTATTTGCTGAAAAGTGTTTTACTTCTGACGAGGTGACTGATTTTAGAGTTTGTGCCATGTGGCAATGAGAAGAATGTATATTCTGATGTTTTGGGGTGGAGAGTTCTATAGATGCCTATCAGGTCCATTTGACCCAGTGCTGAGTTTAGATCCTGAATATCTTTGTTAATTTTCTGTCTCAATAATCTGTCTCATATTTTCAGTGGAATGTTAAAGTCTCCCACTACAATTTTGTGGGAATTAAAGTCTCTTTGCAGGTTCAAAACAATGTGATTTTTGAATGTGAGTGCTCCAGTCTTGGGATCATATGTATTTGGGAGAGTTAGATCTTGTTGAATTGAAATGCTTTACCATTATGTAATGTCCTTCTTTGCCTTTTTTAACATTTGTTGTTTAAAGTCTGTTTTGTTTCATAAAGTAGATTGCAACCCCTCATTTTTCCTGTCTTCTATTTGCTTGGTAGATTTTTCTCCATCCCTTTATTTTGAGCCTATAGGTGTCATTGCATGTGAAACAGGAAGACAGATACCAATGAGTGTCAGTTTTTTATCCAGCTTGCCACTCTGTGTCTTTTAATTGGGGCATTTAGCCCATTTACATGCAAGGTTAGTACTGATATGCATAGATTTGATCCTGTCATCACGATGTTAGCTCTTTATTTTGCCAACTTACGTGGTTGCTTTATAGCGTCACTGGTTTGTGAACTTCAGTGTGTTCTCGTGGTGGCTGGTAACAGTCTTTTCCTTCCATATTTGATTCCTTGAGGAGCTCTTATAAGGCAGGTCTAGTAGTAACAAAATCTCTCAGCATTTTCTTGTCTGAAAAAGATTTAATTTCTCTTTTGATTGTGAAGCTTAGTTTGGCAGAATATAAAATTCTGCATTGGAATTTCTTTTCTTTAATAATGTTGAATGTTGGCCCCCAATCTCTTCTGGCTTGCCAGGCTTTTGCAGAGAGGTCTGCTCTCAGTCTAATGGATCTGTTTGCAGATGACCTGACCTTTCTCTCTAGCTGCCTTTCATATTTTTTCTTTCATTCTGACCTTGGAGAAACTATTGATTATATGTATTGGGGATAATCTTCTTGTGAAGTATCTTACTAGGATTCTTTGCATTTCCTGAATTTGAATGTTGGCCTCTCAAGGTAGGCTGGAGAAGTTCTCATTGTTTCTATTCTGAAATAGTTTTTCAAGTTGGTTCCATTCTCTTATTCTCTTTCAGGGATACTAATGAGGCATAGATTTGGTTTCTTTACCTAATCCCATATTTCTGAGTTTTGTTTTGTTTTTTCCATACTTTTCTCTATTCTTGTCTAACTCTCCTATTTCAGATAGCTAGTCTGTAAGCTCTGGGATTCTTTCCTTTGCTTGGTCTATCTGCTATTAATACTTGTGATTGCATTATAAAGTTCATGTAGTGTGTTTTCCAGCTCTACCAGGTCGGTTATGTCCTTTTCTATGCTGGATGTTATGTCAGCTCCTTCACTGTTTTATCATGATGTTTAACTTTCTCGGATTGGGTTTCACCATACCCCTGTAGCTCAATGATCTTCATTCCTATCATATTCTCAATTCCACGTCTGTCCTTTAAGCCATCTCAGCCTGGTTCAGAGCCCTTGCTGTGGAGGTACTGCAGCCATCTGGGGGAAAAATGTTACTCTGGTGTTTTGAGTTGTCAGCGTTCTTGAACTGATTCTTTGTCATTCTGTGGGCTTATCTACCTTCAATCTTTGCTGCTGCTGCTGTCATCCGGATTTTTTTTTTTTTTTAATTTTACTTGATGGCCTTGAGGGTTTGATTATAGTGTAAGGTGAATTCATTTAAATGGCTTCATTACTGGAAGATTTTAAGAGGCCAGCGCTCTGTTCTCAACTCATGGGCTGCATGCTATAATTCTGGGGGACTTGTATTGGGCCCCAACTTTGTTCTCTGGCTTCTTGAGGTTAGGAATCCACTGCACCGTAGGGGCCAAGGTCTCCTGGACTTCTGTTCACTACACTTCTATGGGTGGTGACAGCTAAAGTGCTTCATAGTGCAGTGACAGTGGGAGTTGGCCTCATAGTGGCAGCTGTGGCAGAGTGTTAGTGGGTGCTGGGTAGCCTGCCTCTCTTCGGAGATTCACCACAGTGGAAGAAACAACACAGCTCTGGGGTCCGGTGGGCCCCTGCTGGCAACTATGTACCTGGTGATACTGGAAACAGTGTTAGTTCAGGGGTGGAGTGCTGGTGGGACCAGGTCCAGGTGCCTTCTCTGTGCCCAGCAAGCAGGAGTGATTGCTCAGAATGGAGAATAATTCACTGTTCTTTATGCAGGGTTACTGCAAGGGCAGGGTGCTGGTCAGGCAGGGCTGGCTGGCTCTGTACCCACCAAGGCTCTGTCTGCAATGGTTGTCAGCAGGGAGAGACATGCGGACCACACTCCCACATGCTGGTGAGGCAAGGAAAGCAGAACCTGCCCACATAGACACACACCAGCAAAGTGATGTGAAGAGTTGCTGCGGGACCGGGGTAAGCTGCAGTATGGGATGGGGAGGGGGTGGGCAGGTTGGTGTGTGGCCATGGGGGCTGCCCTGCTGGAGTTTTCCACTGGTCAGGCATACTCTGCCAGTAGAGAAGTTACGGTACAGGCCCCCAGGACACCCAAGACTTTCCTGCAAGCTGGCCTGTCCAGACTGGGGCCACAAGAGAGGTCCACAAACCAAGGGGTACTCAGGTGGAACTGGCTTCATCTGACGGGCAAGACTGTTGTGCAGAGTTCAGGATCGACAGCGCCCTAGGGCTAAAGTGCCCTATGGGAACAAGTCAAGCCTAGGGGTATGGCTGTCCCTGGCTGTGCTCCAATACAGATGCTCCTGCACCAAATGCTGTGGGCTCCATGTCAGCTGGCTTGTGCCACCTACCACTTCTCTAAGTAGCTCTCCTTCTCACCTCCAGTGTTCATGGTGGTTAGGGTATCTCCTTCTGCCAGGGTCCCAGAGGCCTATAGCAAGAGCTGATTGCTGCTTGCCAGTTCAGCCCACCCATTCCCCCAGAGCCCTGGGGTGCCAGGTATGAGTCCTGGTGTGCAGTAGTCCCATGCAGGGTTCCCTGATTTCTTCCTCTTCAGCCCAGCTCCTATCCCTCCTCTTTATCCACTCTTGGTCCTTTCCTCTCAAGATCTGTTAGGAGCACACCAGTTATCTCAGTCCTTCAGTGAGAGCTGTTCCACCTGGCTATATCTAGTTGGCCATGTTGCCTTTCCTCCATCCTGAATCTTGATGAACAAGAAATGGTTACCACATTAGTAACTACCTTGAATGTCAGTTGGTTCATGTAAGACTTGCTGTTGAAAAAAAATTTTTTGTAAAGCATCATTTGTAGCTTCATATGCAAATTCAGTGAAGGTCTGTTTCATTGCATTTTCTCCCTCTATATACCCGCAACAACAACAAAATGTATTCTGCTGCCCTGTGATAGTACAGGATTGAACAAGAAGCATACTTCAGAAGTCAGTGCCAGAAAAATAGCAACTGAATATTGGACTGTGTCAAAGATCCAGGAGGAAGGTGTGTTCAGGGCTGTTGCTGGAAGCTGCTACAAACTAGGTGGAGAAGAGACACAGTCAAGACCGATTTGAAAACAGCGATTTTTGCAGTGGTGTCAAGAAGAGAAGGGACAAAGTAATAAGAGCAGACATATTGGAAGCCATCCCCCAAATGATCCCACTGTTCAGATAGAATCAGCTCAGTCTTGATGGATTCTCTCCAGTTCAGTGTCAGTTTGAGCATACCAGTTACATTTTCCTGTGCTGCTGGTCCAAGACTCTGCTGCCCAGCTGTCAACATTTACTACTTAGCAGTCACCAAGTTCTTGTTTTACAAAATGAAGAATGGAACCTGTTTTGGACCACTTTTAGGGTTCCAGAAATTGTATTTATACAGCTGGTGAGCATGCAGTTAACACGTCAAAATCAATCAGTCTTTGTACCTTGTCAGAGTTGGACCATGAGTTATGAAGGGAATACTGGGGCACATTTTCTCCCTAGTTCCTCTGTAAATCAGTTCCACACTTAAGACACTGCTGTGGTGTGAATGTGTCACCCAGAGTTGTTGTGTTGGATACTTAATCCCCAGTCTAGCAGTGTTGAGGCGGGACTTTTAAGAGGTCATTAGGTCAGGATGGCACTGGCCTCATAGGTGTATTAATACCCTGTTGGCTGTACTGGGATACTAGGTGCCAGCCAGAGTGGGATCCTGGTACAAGGATGACTTCGGCTTCCTTCCCCTCTTGTGCTCACCCTTTCTTGCCCTTCTACCTTCCACCAAAGACTCAGCAAGATGGCCTTAACCAGATGTGGGACCCTCAACCTGGATTTCTCAGTCTCCAGAACTATAAAAAAACAAATGTATTTTCTTCATAAGTTACCCAGTCTGATATTCTGTTATGGCAACACAAAATGGACTGAGGTACATACATACACTTTTTCTCCTTTGAATGTGGCTGTGTGTGAACACATTTGTCACAGCGTAGTGGAAGTAGGATGGCCTTGGAGCCAGACCGCCTCATTCAAATTCTAGAATTGCCACTTACTCAATATATATTCTTAATCAAATTACTCAGCCTTTTTAACTTTTAGTATCCTTATCTGAAAAATTGTGATGATTACATAATAAACTGATTCTTAAGAAGATTATTATTATTATTATTATTAAATGCTAAATGAAATATACCTAATATAATTCTTGGTTCATAGTAAGGACCCAATAACTATAGATTGATATTACTGTTTACTATTGAACCTCAAATATCAGCAAAACCTAGATTGAAATAAGAAACCTCAATCTTTTGCTATAAGTTGGAGTTGAGTATTTCTTTTTCTCTTCTCTCGGTCCCTCCCTCCATTCCTCTCCTCCCTTCCCCTCCCCTCCTCTTCCCTTCCCATCCTTCATTTTATCCCTTCTCTCTCTCTATGCCAAGTTTTAAAGACAAGAGTAGACTTTGATGGTCTCAACAGTTTTAGCATTACCAAAAATAATCTGCTAAATTAAACATTATGAATAATGAACTGAAGCAGAAAAATGCTACAGACAATGAGACTCATTAAGAACCTATAATTATCACCATTATCAATGGAATTTCCTAACATGGTTAATGGTTCTATTATCTGACTTGTCTTCACAGCTAGATGCCTTCGTGTCATGAGTCATCATCAACTTAATCCCTTTTCCATTCCAGTCATCTAGGTATTTACTGAGTTCTGGCCATTTAACTTTTTTCTTATTTTGAAACAGAGTCTCACTCACTCAAGTTGGAATACTTGAGTATTGAGTATTGATCACAGGCATGATCATGGCTCACTGCAGCCTCAGCCTCCCAGGATCAAGCTACCCTCCCACCTTAACCTCTCGAGTAGTTGGGACCACAGGTGTGCACTGCCACACCTGGCTAACTTGATTATCTTTTGTAGAGATGGAGTCTCACTGTGTTGCCCAAGCTGATCTCAAACTCCTAGACTCAAGTGATCCTACCACCTCAGCCCCAACAAGGTGATGGGATTACAGGAATGACCCACGGTGCTTAGCCCCTTTAACTTCATAAATGTCTCTAAAGTCTCTCTCCTTATCTCTATCCCATTGACCTTGTGCATCCCTTGCATGGAGTCCTGTAAGAGACTCCTCATGATCTCCTGCTGCTTGTTTCAACTCTTACCAACCAGTTTGTACACTGTAGTCAAAGTGATTTTTAGGAAGGGAAAACCTAATCAGGGCCATCTTCTGTTAGGTTGATGACTCCTATTGTCTTCAGAGTTAAAGCCAAATTGTAACACGGCATAGAAATCCCTTTGTGACAGCCCTATGTATCTCCACAGTTTGGTCTAATCCTTTGCCATGCTCTGCTTATCTTCACAGTTGCTGTCCTCACATTCCTATACTTCACCTTACATTCCATGCTCATGCCAATGTTGGCACGTTTCCCTGATTCGAATATGCCTTCTTTCCTCTCTGTTTCATTATTACTTTTTAGTGAAGGCCTGTTTTCTTTGTGACTCCTCTCTTGTGTAGAGATAGGGAGGACTTCCTCTGTGTTCCCTCAGAATCTTACATATCACTTTATTATGACATTAATTGTGCTACATCTCAGTGCATGCACAAATTAGTTCAAAGGGCAGAAATAGAGACTTCTTTGAATAGCTGTGTAACCTTGATCTCTTTGTCTCTTAAATGAGATAATGCTTAAGTAAAGCAACTCAGAGACAGAAAGTCAAATACTGCATGTTCTCACTCACAAGCAGAAGATAAATAATGTGTATGCATGGACATAGAGTATGGAATAATAGACACTGGAAACCTGGAAGGGTGGGAGGGTTGGTGGGGGGCGTGAGGTATGAAAAGTTACTCAGTGGATACTCCATACACTGTTTGGGTGATGGTTACACTGAAAGCCCAGACATCACCAGTACTCCATACATCCATGTAATGAAATTGCACTTGTACTACATTAAATCTATACAAATTTTTAAAATATTGAGATAATAATGTCTATCCCCTAGGATTATTATGAGAACTGGAGGAAATACACAGTAAACACTTAAAATTACTGATAGTGTTTTAAAAATAAAAAGTTTACAATTATGGCCTCTAGTGCCTTGAATTCTAGTATAGGCATGACCTAGAGTTGGTGTCCAGGATTTTCATCCCAACTGATAAATCATTCCTCACCAGCTCTCACTTAAGTCTAAATGAGACCAAGGATCAGCTTCAATGACTCCCATCTTCCAAGAGGTCCCTAATCACAGCATGAATACTTCTCTCCCTCCTCTATGCTTCAGAAGCAGTTTGCCCTGTTGCTCTTTCTCTCCTATATTTTGACCCCTAAATTAAAATTATACCATACACTTTCCATTTTATCACAAAAACTTTCGTTCCCAAGGGTACCTCCTGGACTGCTCATCTGTGCCTAACTCCTTTCCTCAGCACCCAGAGCAGGGCTAGGGACAGACTCGGGGCTCTGGCTTCCCTCTTTTCTGGTTTCCTTCAAATATTGGCAATATGGAGGGCCTGTGGCCATGAACACTGAGTGGCTCAAGTAAATAAATCAGCATTGGCATGAGAGCCCAGGTTTTCATTTCTCTGCTTTGTGATAGAGATAATGGGAGTCACTGATTGCAAAACCATTCACTGCTGTGGTCTGGGAACTGAGGGTGTCAATAACACCTCAAGAAGAAAGTGTTTCTGAAAGCAGCAGAGGGAAAAAAAAGTTTGAAATCAGCATGGCCTAAATTCCCATTGGCATTAGCAGAAGAGAAACTCATTCCAGAGGTAGAGGGTCCAGGAAAAGCTGACAAGACTGGTGATTGGTAGAGCTGTGCTTCTTCCCTTTAGTTGGATCTTGAAAGATAGATTCTGGCAGGCAGAAATGGCCCCTTGCAACTCCATTTTAATGTAGCATCTATTTACTTTTCCTGCCTCTATTTCTGTCTCATTTACTCCATTTGTATTGCATAGTTCTCCAGAGCAATGAGCTGGGAAGTGAAGGAGCCCTTAAAGACATGGTTTGGATGGTGTTTTGCACTTAGCAAACTGTTATTCGGCCTTACTCATCATGGCATCTTTATTTTCCTGATCTGCCCCCCAAATGCTCAGCAAATGAGTAACTAATGTGTTACATTCATTAATGATTTTTAAAACTCTTAAAAAATTTTTGCAAGCGAAAAATTTTTAAACTAATCAACTACTATTACAATCCAAAGTATTTTCCCGTCAGAAAATTGAGCTGAAACAGATAGGAAAGTAAATGGGGAAACTGCTAAATCATTCAGGTTTTATTAAGCAGTCAGCATCCTAATCCTGAGGATTATTCATATATTTAGTAGCATGGTCTGTGTGAGGCTGTGTATGAAGATTTGGATAAATGCAGAAGGAAGTGAACATACGTGCATCAGCAAGGTAGGCTTTGACTTCTTACAAATTCTGTGATGTTTAAATAATCCTTTATGTAAGAAGACAGGAATGTAAGAATGAAGAATTAATTTAATTTAAACCTGTAAAATAAGTGCACACTAAAAAGAATGTGCTTCTTCCTCTCCAAATTGTAAAACCTGGCCATGGCCACATTCTGATATATTAGCTTTTGAAATGATATAAGGTAGCTGGAAGGAAATTATAATTTGCTATCTTAATAAGGTAAGGTTACACCAGATTTTCTCTCAACTCTTTTTTCCTTTTTTTTCTTCCTTCCTTTTTCTTCCTTCCATCTCTCCCTGCCTCTTTCCCCCTTTATCCCCAAATTTTTATTTTGAGCACTATATTAGTTTAGGGCAGCTATAACAAAATACCACTGACTGAGTGGCTTAAACAACAAAAATTTATTTTCTCACAGTCTGGAAGTTAGAAGTTCAAGATCGAGGTGCTGGCAGGTTTGGTTTCTTTTGAGGCCTCTCTGTTTTAGAGAAAGAGTGGGCAGATGGCTGCTGTCACACTGCATCCTCACATGGTCTTTCCTTCTTTGAGCATGCATCACTGGTGATTTTGGGTGCCCTAATCTCCTCTATTTATAGGGCTACTAGTCAGATTAGATTAGTGCTCACCTTAAAGTCTCATTTTAACTTAATCACCCCCCCAAATACAGTCACATTTTAACATGACTAGGGGTTAGAGCTTCAACAAACGAATTTTGGAAGGACACAATTCCACACATAACAAACACCTAGGCAATGGCTACAATTTGAAAAGTCACATAATTTTTTTCTTATTGCTTCTCTTACTCTTTTTCTTCTCTCCCCCATTTTCCAAGAGTTTCTTCCTCTCCAAAGCTTTTGATCATTTAAGATCTTCCCAAGTAACTTTTTAGTCTTTCTTCTCTGCCTTATACACAAATTACAGATTTATTACACTTGTTTTTATTACCCAATGCCTGGAGATATTAACTCAAAATTGGTTTGAATGAACAATTTCTAATAACTACAACCATAATTTGACCTATTACCACCACCAGTACTATTGCTATATGACCACAACTATAACTATTACTACTCCTCCCACTTCTCCTCCTTTTTCTTCTCTCCTCTTTCCTCCTATGATAAGAACGTTTCTTAGAGATGTCAGACTAATGCATGTGAAACATCCAGTAGTGTCTGGATATGGTAGCCAAAGCTGCTAGTGCCTTTCCTGTAAAATGAGTGAAATAAACAAAAATCTGGAGACAATTATCTCCCTCCGCTTTCTCATTCCTCCTTTGGTTTGGACTTCTTTGGCTTAAGAAAAAGGTTATTGATTACATTTTGGTTTCTAGGCCCCATGGGAGGATTTGTCCAGCCCAGAGTTGCTAAGCTATTTTCAAGAGCCCTGCCCCTTTTCCTTCTCCAGACTTCTCCAGGATAATTACCAGCTGCATTCAGAAGAACAGGAGCATATTCCACTGGCTGGTGAGCTCAGGCACTTGTGACCCTGGTGGCTTTGGCTGACTTGGCAAGAACTTAGCCACCCCACCAGCAGCCTCCACCACAAACCTCAGAGCTGCCATCTTTTCATTCTCCTTTTTCATTAACTGTCTCCTTACTGATGGATCCTGAGCTGAGTCAGAGTTTTTGTGTTTTAATGAATCCAGCTGTATTGGAAGGAGATGCTGCTTTCCAAGGAATCAAAACTGATTCTGTTTCTTAAGGAGCTTTCCAACTAGGAAGTAGGAAAAAAAAATCTCAGCACACTTCTCCCTCCCTCCCTCCCTCCTTTCTCTCTTTTTCTTCCCCCTCCCTCCTTTCTCTCCCTTTCTTCCTCCCTTTCTTCTCCTCTCTCCCTCCCTCCCTTTCTTGCTTCCTTCCTCCTTTCTTCTTTCCTTCCTTCCACCTGTTTTTTCCTTCCTTCTCATCTTTCTTTTCTACTTTCAGAGTAGTATGAGTATGAGTATGGAGTGCAAGTAAAAAGTGACTATGGCAGAGGATAAAGGAGAAATAAATTCCTTTTGGCTGAGTGCCTATTGTGTGCCACAACCTACTTGTATTCATCATGAAGGACTTCGAACATTCCTGCAAGGTAGGCATTACTTCAAAATGGAGGCTCCAAAAAGCAAAACATCTTTCCCAAAGCCATACATCTAGACAGTAAGAGAAGCAAGATTCAAATTATGACTCCAGAATTTATACATTTTTACCAGTCTCTACTGCCCTTTTTTGCATAGTACATTCCTAGATAATTTGCATTCTAACTCTTCTTGTCATGAAGCATCCATATTGTGAGTTCTATGAACATCTTAAATTGTTTAATACACAGAATACTTAGGAATATCTTTGAACTAAATAAGCAGCATTCAAGGACTACCATTCAACACATGACAGTGACAGCTGTTTTGTTCAACTTTGCTTCTATTATTACTATTATTATTATCAATATTTTAATAGATGTCATTTAGAAATTGTCCTACACAACCCTATGCTTTTAAATGCTTGCAGTTTCAGTCACTATGAATTCAAAGGTTAAGGCTCTTATTCAAGCCCAAAGCATCTGATGTTATTCCACCAGTGTTTAGCATGAGGGTTCTCTAACCTATCTCAAGACATGAATACATGCTCTGATTCTAACTTTTCATAAAATCAGAGCTGCCTGTTCTTGGCAGCCACCCATCAGCTGTATACGCAGCTAACCCAAAAGCTCCCAGGCAGGGCACCTGAAACCATCATGAAAGTTTCTGTGCAGAACCTCCGGACCCCTTTTGCAGTTTCATGACATTTATTTCCTCAGTGGGGTAACAAATGAACAAATAAAAAAACAAAAGAACAAAGAAATAAGGAAGAAATGAAGAAAGAAAGGAAAATAAAAGAATGAAAGAAATGATGAAAGAAGGAAGGAAGGGGGGAGGGAGAGAGTACAAAAGGAACGAAGGGAGGAAGGGAGGAAGGAAGGGAACTTAACATAAATATTTTGGGAGTTACCATCCAAAATCTTCTGGGGTCTCTCTTTTACTGTTTGGTAACTGCTGTTTCATAATTTTACTGTTATTTCTTGTAGAGCTAGATTAAATAGATACTGTCACATTTCTACTGAATTTCAAAACAAAATGAAGTATACAGTCCCTACCCTCAGGGAACTTTCACAGATATGTTTTTCTGTAACAGTTACTTTTGGGTGCTGCTCAGCTTTCAAAGCCTCAACGCTTAAAAATATTTTTTTGATCACTGGATTAAGCTCTCATTCCACTTCACCCAGAAACCATATTTATACTAGAAGTTCCAGGCCTCTGACATACTTGATTAGACTAAGTGGTCACTTACAAGAGAGGCGAAAGAGGACAAGTTTGTGTTTTATATGTGACTAGAAATGAGTCACATAAAACTACATTGTGAAAGTTTCCTGCCATATAAACTGCAAAGATCAGAGAAAGGTGAGTTCAGAGAGAAAAGCATAGATAAGACATTCAGAGAAACCCAGAAGTGTATCTCCTAAAGCCTTCTCATAAATGGGTTTAGACCCTTCCTGACGTTCTCTTACATCCTTACCCTTGGGCTTCACTTTATCCTACCTGTATTAGGCTAGATTGTGTAGTGTCTTCTTTCTTGCAATTACTGCCATCTATACCCCACGATCAAGACCCAGCATGACATACTACTATTATGACCCGCTATACACCAAAATGCCTAGAATTGAATACCAGATCCAGCACTTGGTAGCTGTGGTCGCTGAATAGTGTCCTCCAAATATATACAGATCCCAACCACAGGAACCTGTGAATGTTTTCTTACATGGCAAAAATGTGAAGAAATGTAATTCAATATTATTACACTGAAAATTATGAGATGGGGAGGTTACTCTGGATTATCAAGGTGGCCTGAAATATGACCATTATAAGAAGGAAATGGGGAGATTTGACACAGAAGAGGAAGTCAGAGATGTGACAATAAAGGCAAGAGGCAAGAGTGATGCAAGGAGGGAGCCAAGGCCTGCAACAGCCTCCAGTGCTAGAAGAGGCAAGGAGACAAGCTTTCTGGATGAGTCTCCAGAAGGAAACAGCCATGCCAGCATCATGACTTAAGCCCCTGGAAACTGACCGCAGCCTTTTCATGTCCAGAACTGAGATAATACATTTGTATTGTTTTAAGCCACAAGTTTCTGGTAATTGATCATAGCAGCAACAGAAAACTAATACAGTAGCTTTGTAATCTTTGGCAAGTTTTCTAACCATTCTCCATTTTAATTTTATCATCTGTTATATGGGAAAATACATGCCTCATCAGATGGCTGTGAGAGTCAACGATGTGGTGTGTTGTCTGCCATGTGGAAGGTGCTAAAGAAGCAATGTACTGTTCACTGCTTGTATACAACACAATTTTAGTCACACCTTTAGTCAGTAGCTAAGTCAGGACTTTTACCCAAGGTTTTTTGACTCCAACTTACTACAAACTAGGTGTATAACAAAAATTAAAACACAAAACAACACAAAAAACCTATCAATTAATATATAAAATATGATTTGAGATCATATTTCTTAGGCTTTCCTTTAAAAGTGATCACTGAAAGAGGAAAATTTGTATTTTTTTGGTCATTCTACATGAACAAATATTCAATTTCTTTTCTATTAAAAGAGATGTAGACATCTCAAAACTCACTCATTTTTGTTTTAGCTGCTAAATTTGTACATTATTATTTTTAACATCCATATTTCACTTTTTTAAACCCACTAACAGGTAATCTTTCTAAAGACTTTCATTTTTCTCTGCTTACATTGTAGATATCAATTCAACAAACCTTTAGAAAGCACCCTTATGCTTACAGACAGCAATGTAGTTATTCATGTATCCATTCATCTACCCATCTATCTGCCCACCAGCTATAATTTAGGAGGCAAGTATCTGTGAATAGTCACTGAATAATAATATTTTTATATGCAGCAGACCCCTAGTGCAGATGATAAGTTGTTGTCTCATCTGTCATGGAGGGCTTGCAGTTGACTTTTGGAGCTACACACCTGATCAGAGCCTTCAAATAAATGTGTCAAGGACAGTAACCGAGGTTTGACCAGAGAGTGGGAAAAAAGTAGGGTGGAATGGTGGCTATATTAGACAGAAAGCAGGGACTGTAAGGAAGAATTCACAGAGGAAATGTGAGGCTGAGGTTATAAAGTTTAGGGAGGATAAACTGGAAAGAAAAGAGTCTTAAATAAAAGCTTTAGAAACATTAAAAGGAAAAGATGATATGGATAGATGATACGGATAGATTAGACATGGTATTTGATAACATACAGTCAAAGAAAATGTCTCTTCTTCTCCCAGACAAGAATATAGATTGTCATCTGATTGTCTGAGGGAAGTTATTTAGAAGAACATACTAGGATATGCTATTTATCAGAGTGGACAGCTTTTTGAGATCTGATGTATGCATTCTGACTTTTTTTTCTTTCCTTTCTTTTGTCTGAAACATTACTGACAGTTACTGCAATAGTCCAGCACACTCGAAGTTGACATATACTGAGTGACAGATCTAAGATAAGAGTAAAATATATTTGAATGTGCCAATAAAAGAAAAATGGGAAAGGGATGAAATTACAGATATATAAAGGTGTGTCTTTAAAGCTCTCAGGAGGACAAATTGCTAATCAGGAATTGAACTATATAGAGGCTTGATAAGTTCAAATGCAGAAACCCTTCTGGGATGAAAACTCTTTCTAGTGTATAGTGGTTTAACAAGAAGTCAAATAAAATCCATTTGAAAGTGCTGGTTCCATTTGGTATGAAGGAGAATTTTCAAGAGATTTTCAAATGTCTGAATGAACAGTAATAAACCCAACAGGGCCAAGGTGGGGTGTCCAACTGGACAAGTGGCATAAAAGCTATCTTTGGAAACTCATCATCATCTACAATAGTACATTCTGTTCCTATTAATTTCTGACAAATGGAAGCAATCCGCAAGAAAATTACACTGACATGAATCAAGTCAATCATAGTGTGCGTTTACTTACAACCTAAAAATCTAGTATGTACTTTCACTTTGCAGTCATTGAAACACACTTACATGTGAGCATACAAACATGTACAACACACACATGAATATTTATAAAGTATACACAATTTCAATTATTCTTTCATCAACCTCCCAAGTAATATTAATTTATTCTAATAAAACTATTCAATTATTTATTTGTTTTTTTTAGAAGTCATAGTAACTACCACGTATAGTATTTGTTGGTCCTAAATATTGTCCCATTCTCCAGAATTATTAGACTCTTAGTGTATAGGAATCACAAATTGCTAAGAATATGCTTCTGCATTCCTAGCCATCACTGATTGATTTTGCAGTGGGATGCCTGATCCTAGCTAGGCCACCAAGAGGGTCTCTACTTGGAACTGGGAGAATAGTAGGGGGAGACCCAGTGGAGAAGCTCATTCAAGCATTCAAGTTGCTCAGAATGCCTGTTTCAGAATCCTGGAACCCCAGCCCTTTGATGGCTTACTATGCAGAACAGTCTGCACACTGCAATTAGCTAAAAAACAGAAACTACAGTTGCCTTCACACTTCTAAAGGTAGCAACACATCCCCACTGAACATGTAGGCACCCAGACTACTTCTTAAAGATAATTTTTAAAAAACACCAATTTTTGTTGAAAGCTAACATCATTTTCCTTGCCTGAAAACTGCCTTTTCACATCTTTTACCAGCTTCAGAATTCACTAGCCACAGGTTCCATTCTTGAGGCCCTATAACAGAATAAACACTGTGATTTCATAAAAACTAGATTTGGTCTTTGTTCTCAGTTTCTGGCAAGGTTAAAACCCTTGGAATTTTCTGATAGGAGTGTATTTTTGTTATTCATAAACAGCCTCTTTTTAACCACACCTGAGACTATGCTAATGAGGTGACTTAGGGTGAGGCATCATTTTACCTGTCCTCAAACTGACCCTTTGCTCATTACAATAGTAAAAAGCACACTCTTGGGTAGAGATTTAAGCTGTTAATGAGACATGTGACATATGAACACGCATGTGCAGTTACTGTGAATGTGCACGCCAAAGACCACTCTGAACATGCTTACAAGTAACACCTCTTCTCAACCCATGATGAATAATTATTTAAAAGTCCCATAAAGGGAGTCTCCCTAGTGCAAGTCTTGGCTGTCTCATCCTTAAGAACAGCCAACCCTGAATCCTCTCTCTAAGAGTGCACTGTTTATTCTGCCCTTAACTTTCAAAGTACTCTTTCTCTTTTGCAATAAGTTATGTTGCCTCTCCTTTCCTGTGTGTCTCCTTTGAATTCTTTTAAAATAAGTAGACAAGAACCAAGGTCTTACAATGGCCATCAACAGAAGGACAACCTACCACCATGCCAGGAACACTGTAACTGTTCCAGGTGCTGAGGTTACTTAAAAATATGGGCATACCTCATGTTATTATGTCTCACTTTATCGTGCTTCACGGATATTACAATTTTTTACTAATTAGCTTTTGGCAACCCTGCATCAAGCAAGCCTATAAGTGCCATTTTTTCAACAGCATGTGCCCACTTTGTGTCTCTTTGTCACATTTTAGTAACATTAGCAGCATTTCAGACTTTTTCAAGATAACTGTATCTGTATAGTGATCAGCGATCAGTGAAGAGCAATCTCTGATGTTACCATTGTCATTGTTTTTCAGCACCACAAACCACATCAATATAAGATGGATAACTTAATCAATAAATGTGTGTGTTGGACTATTCCACTGGGAAGCCACTCTCTCATCTTTCTCTCTACACAGGCTTCTCTATTCCCTGAGACACAACAATTGAAATTAGGACAATTAATAACCCTACAATAATTTTGAAGGGTTCATGTGAAAGGAGGAGGCTTTCATGTTTCATGTTAAGTTAAAAGCCAGAAATAATTATGCTTACTGAGGAAGGTATGTTGAAAGCTGAGTCAGGTCAAAGTCCAGAACCCTCATGAAAGTTAGCAAAGTTGTCACTGTAGGAAAATTTCTTAAAGGAAATTAGAAATGCTACTCCATTAAACATACAAATGACAGAAAGTAAAATAATCTTATTGCTGATGTTGAGAAAGTTTTAATGGTCTGAATAAAAGATCAGGCCAGCCATAGTATTCCTTTAGGCTAAAGCCTAATCCAGGGCAAGGCCTTAACTCTCTTCAATTCTATGAAGGCTGAGAGAAATGAGAAAGCTGGGGGAGAAAAGTTTGAAGTTAGCAGAGGTTGTTTCACAAGGTTTAAGAAAACAAGCCATTTCCGTAACTTAAAAGTGCAAGTGAAACACAAAGTCCTGATAAAGATGCTATAAGTTATCCAGAAGATCTAGCTAAGATTGGTAAGGATGATGACATTAAACAACAAATTTTCATCTAGACCATGTAGAACTTCTATAGCTAGATAGGAAAAGTCAATGCTTGGCTTCATAGGATAGGCTGACCCTCTTAAGAGGTGGTGGCAGCTGGTGGCTTAAATTTGAAGCCAATGCTCAATCTACCATTCTGAAAATTGTGAGATATGTAAGAATTATGCTAGATATACTCTATCTGTGCTCTGTAAATAAGAAGCCTGAAAGACAGAACATCTGTTTACAGCACAGTCCACTGAATATTTGATACCTCCTGTTTCACATACAGCTTAGGAAGGCTCCTTTCAAAATGTTACTTCTCATTGACAATGCACCTGGTCACCCAAGAGCTCTGATGGAGATGTACAAAGAGATTAATGTTGTTTTCATGCCTAATAACACAATATGCAATCTTCAGTCTGTGGATCAAAGAGTAATTTTAATTTTCAAGTATTATTATTTAAGAAATATATTTAATAAGGCTATAGCTGCCATAGATTGTGATTCTTCTAATGGTTCTGGGCAAAGTCAATTGAAAATCTTCTGGAAAGAGTTTACCATTTTAGATGTCATTAAGAACATTTGTGATTCATAGGATAAGGTCAAAATATCAACATTAATAGAAGTTTAGAAAAAACTGATTTTAACCTTCATGGATCGTTTTAAGGGGTTCAAGACTTCAGTGGAGGAAGTAACTGAAGATACGGTAGAAACAGCAAGAGAACTAGAATTACAAGTGAAGCCTGAGAACAGAAGTGAATTCCTGCAATCTCATAATAAAACTTTAAAGAATAAGGAGTTGCTTTATATGGATGAGCAAATAAAGTGGCTTCTTGAGATGGAATCTATTATTGGTGAGGTTGCTGTCACCATTGGTGAAATGACAACAAATAGAATATTATATAACTTAGTCGATAAAGCCACAGTTGAGCTGGAGAGGATTGACTCTGGTTTTAAAAGTTCTATCACAGGTAAAATGCTATCAAACAACATTGCATTCTACAGAGAAATCTTTAGTAAAAGGAGTCAGTTGATGTGGCAAATTTTATTGTCTTATTTTTAAACATTGCCATAGCCACCTCAACCTTCAGCAACCACAATCTTGATGAGTCAGCTGCCATCAACAGTGAGGCAAGACCCTTCACCAGCAAAATGAATATAATTCACTGAAGGCTCAGGTGATTGTTAGTATTTTTAGAAATATTTTGAAATTAAGATATATCTACTGTTCTTTTTAACATAAAGCTATTACACACTTAAGAGACTACAGTTTGGTGTAAACATAACTTGTATATGTACTGGGAAACCAAAAAATTTATATGACTCTACTTATTGCAATATTCACTTTATTACAATGGTCTGTAACAAGACCTATGCTATCTCCAAGATATATCTATATCTATGTGTGTGTGTGTGTGTGTGTGTGTGTGTGTGTGTATGACATACATTTTTATTATACATATATCATATGACATTTTCTCGGTTTTTATGAATTTTATCTTTGCCAAATATTATTTTGTTATTATTTTACAGTGGACCAAATTTGCTCTACCCAGTGCTTTGCATGATTTTCTCCATACCTTTCCCCATCTTCAGACACATGCATTAGGCAATAATTAAGATTATTTTGGCTGTATTTCATAGATAAAAAACTAGAGCTCAGAAAATACAATTGACTACCTAAATTACATAATTGAAAGGACTGGGGTCTGAACTTGCATTTGGAACTTCTTTTCCTCAAGCATGGTCCATCCTCTGAGATAATCTATTTTCTCCTAGATCATCTGTTCTCTGTATTCATAATCTATTAGGGGAATATGACTTGAACAGAGTGACTGTTAATGATATAATGAACATGTACATTAAGGGAGATTTGGAAGAGAGTCTTTTCTTGCTAGAAAGAGTATAGATCTGGAGCCAGGATACTGGACTAGTTAAGGGCCACTGGTGAGAAGTTAGATGGACTAGGATTAAATCTTGACTCCTCTGTCAACTAGCTACTTGAGCAAGTCTATTATTTCCTTTAAATCTTAGTGTCCTTATCAAGAAAATCATAATAATAGATATAACTCGCAGGACTGCTGCAATAATTAAATCATATCATGGATGTGAAGCATTTATGACACTGCTGGGTACAAGAGTTTCTACTATTTCTTAGCCATAATTGTTACATTTTGATTATACTGGAATTAATATGGAAAACTTGACCAGGTAATAGCCTTTAAATTCAGCTTGACGGTAAATAGAATTTGTATATATATAATAATGGTAAATCTACCATTTACTAAGTGTTAAGTGTGAACATGTTAATACACTATCATATTCAATTCCCAAAATAACTATTTGATCAACTCACAATAAGTATGTTATTTTTCCATTTTAAAGGTTAGAAATTTGAAGTACAGAGAGATTAAATAATTTTTCTAAGGAAAAGAAAACTATTCAATTTAACTGGAGTGTAAATTTATTAGAATGTTATGATTCGGGGATCGGGGGAAGATGGCCGACTAGGAACAGCTCAGGATTGCAGCTCCCAGTGAAACTGCAGAGGGTGAGTAGATGCCACATTTCCAGATGGATTTTTATTGCCCAGAGACCAGGAGATTCCCAGGTGGAGGAGCCCCTCGGGTCGCCAGTGAGGCTGTTTCGGCCGGTGCGGCTGTTTCAGCCCATGCAGCTGCTTTGCCCACGCCCTGGCACGGCGGTTCTCCGTACAAAAGACACTGGTCTGGGTACCCTCTTAGCTGGCGATTGGAGCCCTGAGATGGCAGAGTTACCCATTCATCTGAAATAGCGAGCCAGGCCAGGAGATTCCTAGGTAAAAAAAACGCCAGGAATCTCAGCACTGCTGTTTCAGCCAGCTCAGTGAGTTGCGGCATGGGAGATCCCGGCGCCTTTTCAACAGGCGACTGGCACACTGGGAGAGAGTCGACTGTTCAATAACAACAACAAAAAAAGACTCTGAGTCAGGGAGCCAGCTGATCAGGCTCAGCTGGTCCCAATCCGCACCCCCCCCCCCCACACACACACACAAAACCAGTAATTGAAAACACTCTGGTTTGAGAGTTTCACAGCAAGCACAGCTGAACCCAGGACAGTCCGGCTCTGTGGGGGAGGGGCGTCCACCATTACTGAGACACTCCACCACTAGGGAGACAGTCTGACCATCATTGAGGGAGCCTGCCATTGCTGAGGCAATTCGCCGTTGCCGAGGCAACCTGCCACTACAGATAGAGTCTGCCATAACAAAGGCAGGCCACCACTGCCAAGGCAGTTCTAACTACACCCATATAAACAGGACTGCAGGGAAGATCACACAGCAGCTGGGCGGAGCCCACAGCAGCTCAGCAAAGCCTCTGCAGGCAGACAGTGACTAGGCTGCCTCCTCACTGCACAGGGCAGCCCTGAAAGAAAAAAAAAAGGCTGCAGCACAACAGAAACTCATAAATAAAGCCCTAACTGCCTGGGACAGAGCACCTGGGGAAAAAAAAAAAGGGAGTTTATGAGTTCTGCTGCAGCAGACCTAAACATACCTGCGCAACAACTAAAATGAACAATGGAGCTCACTACTCAGGACTTGAGCTCCAATAAAGGACAGACTGTCTCCTCAAGCAGCTCCCTGACTCCCATATATCCAAAGAGTCACTTCATAAAGCAGAGAACAGGCTGACATTTGGCGGGCATCCTTCTGGGACAAAGATAGCAGAAGAGGAAACTGGTAGCAACCCTTACTGTTCTGCAGCTGCTGCAGATGATCCCCCGGCAAGTAGGGCCTGGAGTGGACCTCAGCAGTCCTACAGCAGAGGGGCCAGACTATTAGAAGGAAAGCTAAGAAAAAGAAGCAACTTCAGCATCCACAAACTGGAAGTTCACTCAGAGACCCAATCTGAAAGTCAGTGACTACAAAGACAATGGATGGATAAACCCACAAAGATGGGAAGAAACCAACACAAAAAGGACGAAAACACCTGAAACCAGAACACCTCTCCTCCTAAAAGGGATCACAACTCCTCACCAGCAAGGGAGCAACACTGGATGGAGAGGAGTGTGATGAAATGACAGAATCAGACTTCAGAAGGTGGGTAACAAGAAACTACAGTGAGCTAAAAGAACATGTTCTAACCCAATGCAAAGAAACTGAGAACCTTGAAAAAAGATTTGATCAAATGCTAACGAGAATGGACAATATAGAGAGGAATATAGGTGAATTGATGGAGCTGAAAAACACAACCCGAGAACTTCGTGAAGCATGCACAAGTTTCAACAGCCGAATTGACCAAGCAGAAAAAAGGATATCAGAGGTCGAAGGTCAACTCAATGAAATAAAGTGAGAAGGCAAGATTAGAGAAAAAAGGGTAAAAAGGAATGAACAAAGTCTCCAAGAAATGTGGGACTATGTGAAAAGACCTAATCTACGTCTGATAGGTGTACCTGAATGTGACGAAGAGAATGAATCCAAGCTGGAAAATACTCTTCAGGATATTATCCAGGAAAACTTCCCTAAGCTAGCAAGGCAGGCCAATATTCAAGTCCAGGAAATACAGAGAACACCACAAAGATATTCCTCAGGAAGAGCAACCCCAGGGCACATAATCGTCAGATTCACCAGGGTTGAAATGAAGCAGAAAATGCTAAGGGCAGCCAGAGAGAAAGAGAAACGTCGGGTTACCCACAAAGGGAAGCCCATCAGACTCACAGCAGATCTCTCAGCAAAAACCCTACAGGCCAGAAGACAGTGGAGGCCAATATTCAACATCCTTAAAGAAAAGAACTTTCAACCCAGAATCTCCTATCCAGCCAAACTAAGCTTCATAAGTGAAGGAAAAATAAAACCCTTTGCAAACAAGGAAGTACTCAGAGATTTTGTCACCACCAGACCTACTTTACAAGAGCTCCTGAAAGAGGCTGTACACATATAAAGGAACAGCCAGTACCAGCCACTCCAAAACATACAAAATGGTAAAGAGCATCAAGACAATCAAGAATCTGCATCAACTAATAAACAAAATAGCCAGCTAGCATCAAAATGGCAGTATCAAATTCACACATAACAATATTATCCCTAAATGTAAATGGACTAAATGCCCCAATCAAAAGACACAGACTGGCAAATTGGATAAAAAGCCAAAACCCATCAGTGTACTGTATCCAGGAAACCCATCTCACATGCAAGGATACACAAAGGCTCGAAATAAAGGGATGGAGGAAGATTTACCAAGCAAATGGAGAGCAAAAAAAAAAAAAGCAGGAGTTGCAATTCTCATCTCTGATAAAATAGACTTTAAAGCAACAAAGATCGAAAGAGACAATGAAGGACATTACATAATGGTAAAAGATCAATGCCACAAGAAGAGCTAACGATCCTAAATATATACGCACCCAATACAGGAACACCCAGATACGTAAGGAAAGTTCTTAATGACTTACAAAGAGACTTAGACTCCCACACAATAATAATGGGAGACTTTAACACCCCATTGTCAATATTAGACAGATCAACCAGACAGAAAATTAACAAGGATATCCAGGACCTGAACTCAGACCTGGAACAAGCAAACCTAATAGACATTTAAAGAACTCTCCACCCCAAATCCACAGAATATACATTCTTGTCAGCACCACATCACACCTACTCTAAAATTGACAACATAATTGGAAATAATCATTCCTCAGCAAATGCAAAAGAATGGAAATCATAACAAACAGTCTCTCAGACCACAGTGCAATCAAGTTAGAATTCAGAATGCAGAAACGAACTCAGAACTGCACAGCTTCATGGAAACTGAACAACTGGCTCTTGAATGTTGACTGGATAAACAATGAAATGAAGGCAGAAATAAAGATGTTCTTCGAAACCAATGAGAACGAAGACACAACATACCAGAATTTTTGGGACACATTTAAAGCAGTCTCTAGAGGAAAATATATAGAAATAAGGGCCCACATGAGAAGCAAGGAGAGACTAAAATTGAAACCCTAGCATCAAAATCGAAAGAGCTAGAGGAGCAAGATAAAAAAAAACTCAAAACCTAGCAGAAGACAAGAAATAGCTAAGATCAGAGCAGAACTGAAGGAGATAGAGACACAAAAAAAAACCCTTCAAAAAAATCAATAAATCCAGGAGCTGGTTTTTCGAAAAGATCCACAAAATAGACACACCACTAGCCACGTTAATAAAAAAGAAAAGAGAGAATAACCAAATTGATGCAATAAAAAACGATAAAGGGGATATCACCACAGATTTCACAGAAATTCAAACCATCATTAGAGATTATTACAAACAGCTCTATGCACATAAACTAGTAAACCTGGAAGAAATGGATAAATTCCTGGACACTTGCCTTCTCCCAAGCCTAAACCAGGAAGAAGTTGAAACCCTGAATAGACCCATAACAAGGTCTGAAGTTGAAGCAGCAATTAAGAGCCTACCATCCAAAAATAGGCCAGGTCCAGATGGGTTCACAGCCGAATTCTACCAGACATAAAAATAGGAGCTGGCACCATTCCTTCTGAAACGATTCCAAATAATCCAAAAAGAGGGAATCCTTTCCAAATCATTTTATGAGACAAACATCATCCTGATATCAAAACCAGGCAGAGACTCAACAAGAAAAGAAAACTTCAGGCCAATATCCATGATGAACATAGATGCAAAAATCTTCAATAAAATACTGGCAAGAAGCATGCAACAGCACATCAAAAAGTTTATCCACAATGATCAAGTAGGCTTCATCCTGGGGATACAAGGCTGGTTCAACATACGCAAGTCTATAAACGTAATTTACCACATAAACAGAACCAAAGACAAAAACCACATGATTATCTCAATTGATGCAGAGAAGGCCTTTGACAAAATTCAACAGCCATTTATGTTAAAAACCCTCAATAAACTAGATATTGATGGAACGTATCTCAAAATAATAAAAGCTATTTATGACAAACCAACAGCCAATATCATACTGATTGGGCAAAAACTGGAAGCATTCCCTCTGAAATCTGGCAGTGGACAAGGATGCCTGCTCTCACCACTCCTATTCAATATAGTATTGGAAGTTCTAGTCAGAGCAATCAGGAAACAAAAACAAATAAAGGGTATTCAAACAGGAAAGGAGGAAGTCAAATTGTCTCCATTTGCAGACGATATGATTGTATATCTGGAAGACCCCATCATCTCAGCCCAAAATCTCCTGAAACTGATAAGCAACTTCAGCAAAATCTCAGGATAGAAAATCCACGTGCAAAAATCACAAGCATTCCTATACACCAATAACAGTCTTAAAGACAGCCAAATCAAGAACGAATTGCCATTCACAATTGCTACAAAGAAAATAAAATACCTAGGAATACAACTAACAAGGAACGTAAAGGACCTCTTCAAGGAGAACTGCAAGCCACTGCTCAATGAAATAAGAGAGGACACAAACAGATGGAGAAAAATTCCATGTTCATGGTTAGAAAGAATCAATATCATGAAAATGGCCATACTGCCCAAAGTAATTTACAGATTCAATGCTATTCCCATCAAACTACCAATGACCTTCTTCAGAGAACTGGAAAAAACCACCTTAAACTTCACATGGAACAAAAAGAGAGCCCACGTAGCCAAGTCAATTCTAAGCAAAAAGAACAAAGCGGGAGGCATCACACTACCGGACTTCAAACTATATTACAAGGCTACAGTAATCAAAACAGCATGGTACTGGTACCAAAACAGAGATATAGACCAATGGAACAGAACAGAGGTCTTGGAGGCAACACAACGTATCTACAATCATCCAATCTTTGACAAGCTAGACAAAAACAAGCAACAGGGAAAGGATTCCCTGTTTAATAAATGGCATTGGGAAAACCGGCTAGCCACGTGCAGAAAGCAGAAACTGGATTCTTTCCGGACACCTTATGCTAAAATTAACTCCAGACGAATTAAAGATTTAAACATAAGACCTAACACCATAAAAACCCTAGAAGAAAATCTAGGCAAAACCATTCAGGACATAGGTATAGGCAAGGACTTCATGACCAAAACGCCAAAAGCATTGGCAACAAAAGCCAAAATAGACAAATGGGACCTAATCAAACTCCACAGCTTCTGCACAGCAAAAGAAACAGTCATTAGAGTGAATTGGCAACCAACAGAATGGGCAAAAATTTTTGCAGTCTACCCATCTGACAAAGGGCTGATATCCAGAATCTACAAAGAACTAAAACAGATCTACAAGAAAAAAACAAGACCATTCGAAAGTGGGCAAAGGATATGAACAGACACTTTACAAAAGAAGACATACATGAGGCCAACAAACATATGAAAAAATGCTCATGATCACTGGTTATTAGAGAAATGCAAATCAAAACTACATTGAGATACCATCTCACGCCAATTAGAATGGCGATCATTAAAATCTGGAGACAACAGATGCTGGAGAGGATGTGGAGAAATAGGAACACATTTATACTGTTGGTGGGAGTGTTAATTAGTTCAATCATTGTGGAAGACAGTGTGGCGATTCCTTAAGGACCTAGAAATAGAAATTCCATTTGACCCAGCAATCCCATTACTGGGCATATATCCAAAGGATTATAAATTGTTCTACTATAAGGACACATGCACACAAATGTTCATTGCAGCACTATTTACAATAGCAAAGACCTGGAACCAACCCAAATGCCCATCGATGATAGACTGGACAGGGAAAATGTGGTACATATACACCATGGAATATTATGCAGCCATCAAAAATCATGAGTTCGTGTCCTTTGTAGGGACATGGATAAACCTGGAAACCATCATTCTCAGCAAACTGACACAAGAGCAGAAAATCAAACACCACATGTTCTCACTCATAGGTGGGTGTTGAACAATGAGAACACATGGACACAGGGAGGGGAGCACTACACACTGGGGTCTGTTGGGGGGAAATGGGGGAGGGATGGGAGGGTGGGGAAGTGGGGAAAGACAGCATGGGGAGAAATGCCAGATATTGCTGAAGGCAGCAAATCACACTGCCATGTATATACCTATGCAACAATCTTGCATGTTCTTCACATGTACCCCAAAGCCTAAAATGCAATAAAAAAATGTTATGATTCTTCTAATAATACATACATCTTAACTAGAGATCACAGGAAATATAAGGTATTAATCCAAAGAAATATGTTTTTAAGTATGGAATTTATGACTCCTAAAAGATTGTGAGGAAGAAATATGAAGGTGAATGTGAGGAATGTGGCTGAAATATTTATTCATTCATTCAGTCACACGTTACTGACCTTCCTATTATATACAACATTTCATAGGTTTTCCTATGGTTTAAGAGTATTAAGACCTACTCTCTTTTTTCCCTTCAACTATTTATTTTTAAATAATTTCAAATGTAAGAAAATGTTGCAAAAACAGTACAATAAGCACCCATATGTTTTTCATCTAGATTAATCTATTAACATTTTACCACTTTTGTTTTTTTTCTCTCTCTCTCTCTGTGTACATGCATGCATACAGATGTATATACATACATTTCTTTTTTGGCTGAACAATTTTAGAGTTAGTTACACACTCTACCTCTAAATACTTCAGCATATATATTTTTTTAGAACAAGAAGGAACTACATAACCACAATAAAATAATCACATTTAGGAAATCAATCATCAATGAAATTTTGTTATCTAACGTACTTTCAATATTCAAATTTATCCAATTGTTTCAGTAATATTGCTTAAAGCTTTATCCTAGTCTTAGGTCTAATCAAGAAGTACACTACATTTAGTCATCTTGTCTATTTAATTCAGAAAAGTCAGCCAAGATTTTTTTTTTTTTTAACTCTTAAGACATTGATAGTTTTGAATAGTCCTGGTGATTTATTTTGCAGAATATCCCACAATTTGACTTGCATGCTTTCTCATTTTTTTTTTAATTCTTCAACATTACATAAGTGATACTGTGTTCTCAGTACAACACATTGAGAAGCTGAGAAGCTCATGGCATCAATTTGTTTAATCTCTTTATCTGTAAGAGAGAGATTGTGCCTTTTTTTTTTTTTTTTTTGACAGAGTCTTGCTCTATCACCCAGGCTATGGTGCAGTGCTGCAATCATAGCTCACTGCAAGCTTGAACTCCTATGCTCAAGTGATACCCCCACCTCAGCCTCCCAAGCTGTTGGGACTTGTAATTCGTGCACCACACCTGGCTAATGTATTTTTTAAATTTTTTAATTTTTAGTCAAAACGAAGTCTCAGTATGTTGCCCAGGCTGGTCTTGAACTTCTGTGCTTAAGTGATCCTCCTGCCTTGGTCTCCCAAAGTATGGGATTACAGGCATGAGCCACCATGTCTGGCTGAGATTGGAATTCTGAAGAATCAAATTTTGCCCCAATTTGCAGTGCTCCTGTGCTTGGAAAAAATATGTTGTAGCCCTATAATAGAAATCAGAAGGTAGCGATGATGATGCTTCTACTCTTCATTATGTAACTGAAATTATGTTCATTCAATCATTCATTCATGAATGGATGGCTTTTATGAAACAGTTTCTGTTCATGATAGTGAAAAATTATTTTTTATAAATTAATTATTTTTACATGGAAGGCTGGTATTTATATGGGAAGTCTGACTTATTACTGAATTATACTATTCCCAAAGTATGTTCGTTATATAAAACATATTAAGAAGTAGTTTTATCATGTCTGCATTAATGATAAGTTTTATTGAAAACTATGTGTATTAAATCCTCATTTGTGGGATTTCCACTCGAGCATTTCAGTAGGGAGTATTACTAACACTATTTACCACAACTGACAACAACTACCATTTTTTTAAAGTTAACAGCATGCCATGCTTTCTACTCCTTTATCTTCTACTTCTTTATTATTATTTCCAATTTTTAGATAAAGAAACTGGAGGCTTAAGAATGTGAACCTTAACAAACTTGCCTTAGAATCATGACCCTGAAAAGAAACCTGAACACAGAAGTCTTAAATGGATCCCATATGAACACCCTTTTCTGCCCTTCAGTTGTCATATGAGTCTCTCTTTCGAGCGGCCACTGAATGTGGGCCATTGTGCCTGAGCCAATTCCAACCCAGCCTACCCAATCAATGGTCATGCTCCTGTTTTCCTTGATAGCAAACCTTGATTTTGTTCTGGCAGTAGTTCTGACCAGGAACATGTAGGCAAAAGGGTTCTGATGAGCTTCTGGGAAAGATTTTCCTCTCATAAGATAAGCATGTGAGGTGATGGTCCCCTTCAGTCTTCCTTGCTTGGTTCTGTTTTGTATGCTCTTGGAGAATGTCATATTCAGAAGTGAGCAGCTCTCATGTCATCTGTTAATAGAGATATTTGAGGACAAAAGCCAACATGTTGAGGATGGTGGGGGAAATGAATGTGAATATTTGAAGTGTCTGTATGGGATCCTGTGATATGCTGTCCAGATCTCACTGCAGGGAGGAAAGATAATTACTCCCACTGTTCAAACTGCTGCTGCCCTCAAGTGTTGATCCCTTCAGGGATTGTATCAGCAGCACAGAGTTTCCCTTCCTAAGATTCTAAATTCTATAGCTAATGGGCTCAGGATCTCTAAGATCCCAGCCTTTTCTTCCTAATGGAAGAGAGCTCTGAAAGGTCATCCAGTCTCCAAAACTCCTCATTGAAGGTCAGCTGAGATTTAACATGGGCCTTTATAACAATTGGAGTTCTCCCTGTGCTAATGCTGCCTCTTTTCCTTTCCTTCCACAGTGTTGATAGTACATAGTGCTCTGTACTAAACCTTTCCCAGGTTAAAATCAATTTTAGAGTCTGATTCTTGGGGAACCTAACATGCACCAGTCCTTGATGGCTATTTTGGGCTGCTGAATCACTTACAGCTAAATATTTCATTAAGCTACCAATACTTATGGTTTAAACTATATTTGACGCTGATCACAATATTTTGTACATATTTGATTATCCCTCCTTTCTGGTTAAGCTGTGAGGTCATCAAAAGTATTCACTATGTCATTAATCTATTTTCACGCTGCTGATAAAGACATACCCAAGACTCGGTAATTTATAAAGAAAAGAGGTTTAATGAACTCATAGTTCCATGTGGCTGGGGAAACCTCACATCTTAGTGAAAGGTAAAAAGCACGTCTTGTGTGGCAGAAGCCAAGAGAGAATGACAGCCAAGCAAAAGGAGTTTCCCCTGATAAAACTGTCATATCTTGCGAGACTTATTCACTACCATGAGAACAGTATGGGGACATGGCCTCCATGATTCAATTATCTCTCACCAGGTCCTTCCCACAACACATGGGAATTATGGGAGCTACAATTCAAGATGAGATTTGGGTGAGGACACAGCCAAATCATATCAATGATGCTTTCCTCATCACTGTGTCTCCCTCCAGGTTTACAACAGTAAATGAAACCTAACAGGCACTCAATAAATGTGTGTTACATGAATGAGTAATACCTATACTTATTTAAATAATATATTCATGCCACATCCTGGTGCACTGAACTATTTTTGCAGAGCTAAATTTTGTACATGGTGCTTTTCTAAATCACATATTTCAGCAAATGCACTAAGCAAACTGAAACGGATCACATGCCATATCTAATTTTTTTCCAACATTGTGGTCAGTCTCAAATTGAGCATTTAGATCTTTAAAACGCATTCCATTTGTGGTACAAGACAACATATCTCAAAACATTGGGTCCTGATGAAAGGTAAACCTATACCAAACTTTACTCTCTAGAACCTAGTTCCCTCAGAACAAAGTTAGTAATTTATTATTTTTTCTTTACACAGCTGCAGAGGTAAAACACAACAAAATACACTTGTGACAAAATAAGCAAAAAGTTCCAGGTTTAAATCCTACTGCTGCTTCTTACTGGAACTTCATCTTGGGCATGAAGTTCTTTCATTTATTAAATGGGAAAAATCAAGTGTTCTAAGAACGCTTCTTAGCTCCTTTTAAAGCTGTGATTCGGGCATTTATTCCTAAGATTTAGTGTGCTTATCTTTTGTTTATGATACCACATGCTAAATTTGTTCTATAGTATTTTACCAGGGAATCAAGCTTTCTCTCTTTATTCTTATATTCTCCTGTTAGTTCATAAGAATTGCTTATTTGCCTGGCCCACTCGGAAACTAAGAGCTAGGTTAACACTGAGTTCTTCTTCTTAAAATATGTTCCTTTGGCTGGGTGTGGTGGCTCACGCCTGTAATCCCAACACTTTGGGAGGCCGAGGCGGGTGGATCACGAGGTCAGGAGATCGAGACCATCCTGGCCAACATGGTGAAACCTCGTTTCTACTAAAAACACAAGAAAAAAATTAGCTGGGAGTGGTGGCGCACACCTGTAGTCCCAGCTACTCAGGAGGCTGAGGCAGGAGAATTGCTTGAACCCAGGAGGCAGAGATTACAGTGAGCCCAGATCGCACCACTGCAGTATAGCCTGGGTAACAGTGTGAGGCTCCGTCTCAAAAAAAAAAAAAATGTTCCTTCTCTTTCACAGATATTATCTTCCATTTCTCTTATATTACCTATACTTTGTAACTGTGTTTTACTGCAAACAAAGTCTTCTAGGAAGCACACAGCTATTTACATAGGTAAAATTTAATGTATGCAATACTAAAAACAGCTCTACCATTTATTGATTATCTTCTATGAGCTAAGTGCTTTAGATACTTCCATATCTTTAATCTTCAAAGAAAACTGACAAGGTAAATAATTCGTCATTTTCCAGATGAAGAAAGTCACCTTTGGGACAACTGAATAACATGACCAAGGCAACTTAGTTAATTGAGTGGTGTATTCTGGATTTGAAGTCAATAAAACTCCACCAACACCAAAGTTTTATTGTTTCCTATACAGCAGAGGGCAAAGAGGCAGACAGGCAAATAGCAGCTTCCAAGGGCACAGATAACTGTTTGCATTTCCTTGCCAAGAGGTAAGATAGAGACAACTATTTTTATGAAAACCAAGGTTTACGTGGAACTTAATTAATACAATGTTACATTTTAGAAATTATTCGTCAGAAGCCTAATGAAAGAATAAGTACCAATGTTTTTCTGGATTCATATTTTTATTTTTTTAAGAAATTATTCATACCAATGACCTTCTTAAGTAACTATTAGTAAATAAGCATTACTTGATAAGCTTAGAAAAAAGTTAGAATGATTCAACATTTAAAAACTTGGCAAGTTTTTCTCTTTCTATGGTATCAGAATTTGGGAGGAGATCCAGAAATACATAATTTAATTTTCTCCAATGTATTAATCAAATAACATATTAGCTATATGGAGGGCATTTTAAAATAAATAAAATGATCTACTCGGTCATTACTATAACACAACAGCTGTTTTCATTTCTTTTTCTTGTATTTCCTTTAAGCCTCTCTCAATATGAGGTTGTGAAATCTTTATATTTGAAGTATTTGTTAAGAATAGCATACTGATGGGAACACAAGATCTTAATAAATATGATTTGATGAAAAGACACCAAAGTTCAGCTTTTGCTCCAGAGAATACAATGCAGCCAGCTTTATTTGATATAGAATCATTTACACAGACTCTGGCCTCTAGTTAGAGCTCATAACAGCAGAAAGAAATATTGAATATGAAGAAAGAGACATATTTTCCAATGAGATATTAAATAAATGACAGGCTGAGAGATCAGGGAGGAGAGAGGTTTGAAAGGGGAAAGATGAAGGATAGTTTCTAGCATGTAGGGAGATAATATCACTGTGGCTTTTTATTTTCTTAGAATATCTTTTCAACCAAAAAGGGACATTCTGTTCATTGAATAAAGGAGTAAATGAATAAAATCAGCTTTTTCTTTTCCTACACAGCTGCAGTGGTAAAACAAAATGCACTTACCATAAAAAAAAAAAAAAAAAAAAAGATAAAGAGGAAGTCCCAGGTCCAAAGCCTACTAAGCAGAGTCAGCAGTCAGCAGGCTGCTGCAGCCACCTAGGGGAAGGCAGACAACTGTTACGGACTAGGGTGATGGCACGGGAGATGAAGAGGAGCTTGGGGAATGGAGCTTAGTTGAGATTAGAAAGTTTGTGCAGGGAAAATCAACAAATTATCTCTCTGGACTGAAGCTGCATGGAAAACAAAATCAAAACCAGAGACCACGTCCAAGTTTACCATGAATGATTACTTTGATCGGATCCGAAATGTTTGTGACCCGAACATCATTTCCTGAAGGCAAATTTCATGAGCCAAGTGATAATCAAGAAGGTGGCTTTGTGGGCAGAGAATTTGAAGTAAGGAAGCTAGATGACTCGGATGCTGACGAGCACAGCTGGATTCAGCATTCTCACAGTAAGAATGGTCTTGCCAGCAAGGTCAGAAATACTTGAAGTGCAGTGGCCATACTCCTGTGCCTCTTCCTTCAGGAATCACCTCACCTTTGAGATGGGCAAGGCTGCTGCCTGGACAGAGATTCCTCCTCCTCAGTCCTTGCTCTGACTACCCCTGCTCTGTTTGCTTCTAAAATGTTTCTTTTTTCTCTTTTTTTTTTTTGGGGTACATTCCTGGGGCTAGCAACCTTTTGGTTTTCTATAGTTCATTTGAGATTATATAATTGTCTAGTGGGGACTAAAATTTGCCCATTATTGCCAAGGTATATAAAAAAATGTAGGTATTGTTTTCTTTTTTACAAATGATCAAAATAATCTCACAAGCCTTTCTTCCTAGAGGTAGAGGGGATCAAAATGTGAGATTAACAATTACCACTAATTTCTTCACATTATTTTGGATTATTTATCTTATCTTCCTCTTTGGAGAGACTGTTTCTGTTTGTTTGAGCTATTATGTCAAAATATCTTAGATGAGGTAACCAATAAACAACAGAAAGCTGTTGTTCACAGTTCTAGAAGGCTGGGAAGTCTAAAATCCAGGTGCAGACAGATAGGGTGTGTGGTGAGGACCTACTTCTCATACAAGGTGGCTTCTTACTGTGACCTCACATGATGGAATAAAGGGACAAGTGTCTTAAAGCCTTTTCTTCCTTTCTTTTTTTTTTTTTAAGACGGAGTCTTGGTCTATTGCCAGGCTGGAGGGCAGTGGTGTGGTCTCAGCTCACTGCAACTTTCACCTCTGGGGTTCAAGTGTTTCTCTTGCCTCAGCCTCCCGAATAGCTGGGACCACAGGCACGTGCCTCCACACTCAGGTAATTTTTGTATTTTTAGTAGAGACAGGGTTTCACCATGCTGGCCAGGATGGTCTCTATCTCCTGACCTCATGATCTGCCCGCCTCAGCTTCCCAAAGTGCTAGGATTACAGGCGTAAGCCACCGTCCCCAACGGAGCCTCTTATAATGGTACAAATCCCATTTATGACGGTTCTGTCCTCATGATCTAATCATCTCCTGAAGGCCAAACTTCTTATTGCATTGAAGATTACATTCACATATATATTTTGGGAAGACACAAATATTCAGACCATAGCAGACTGCATGATCAAATTCAAGACTGAAATAGTCTAATGGTCTTGTTTCTCTCCTCTAAAGTGTCTGTTTTTCTCTTCCTTCTCCCAAATATGGTTTTTTTTTTTTT
>NW_016107893.1:858092-864660 GCF_001604975.1 Cebus imitator | reverse complement strand
TTTTTTAATGGCAGAAGGTATTTGTGGAAAGCCTGCTTACTGATAAAATACCTAAAGGGATAAAGGCAGGTGAATCACCTGAGGTCAGGAATTCAAGACTAGCCTGGCCAACATGGTGAAACCCATCAAGGTAATCGAGGTAAGAAATGATTCAAATAAAATCACAAAAATTAAATATTGCTCTGGTTATACGTATAAAATAATTGCATATATTTATTATAATAATGCATTGTATTTACTGATCCATCTATAATTTATGAGGCACTGGACAACCTAATCATTAATTTATTCAGTCACTTATTCTGTTATTTCAACCCACATTATTGAACTCCTGTTATGTGCAAAGCTATGGCCAAAGGTGGGGATTTCTCCATGCATAAGACATATTCTGTCCTAGAGCAGAGGCTAGAAAAACTATGATTTCATGAGCAGATACTAGATGCTGTATACTGTGCTAAGAATTTTATACACAGTATTTCATATAAAAATGATAATAACTCTGTTAGGCAAGGATTATTGTAATGTTCTTAGAGATAGTGTATTATTCAGTTTTCACACTGATAATAACGATAATGAGACTGGGTAATTCATAAAAAAAAAAAAGAGGTTTAATGGATTCACAGTTCCACAAGGCTTGGGAGGCCTCACGATCATGGCAGAAGGCAAAGGAAGAGCAAAGTCACATCTTACATAGTGGCAGGCAAGAGAGTGTGTGCAGGGAAACTGCCCTTTATAAAGCCACCAGATCTCGTAAGACTTATTCATTATCACAAGAACAGCATGGGAAAAACCTGCCCCCATGATTCCATTACCTCCCACTGGGTCAATCCTATGACACACGGGGATTATGGGAGCTACAATTCAAGATAAGATTTGGATGGCGACACAGCCAAGTCATATCAGATGGGAAAATGAAAACTTAGAGAGCTGAAGTTGCATGATTTACTTAAAGTTGGTTAGTGGCATAGTCAGACTGGAAATCCAGGTCTCTCCAACTGAAAGTCTTTAAGCCAAACCATGGGGTAAACATCTGAAGATTCTATTAAGTTGCAAATTATGATTCAGTTTATCTGATATAGGGCCTAAGATTCTGCTTTTCTAGTGAGTTACCACATGATAACTATGCTTGTGATCTATGAATCAAACTGTAAGCAATAAGGATATAGAAGACCTACATATTCAACCCTCCCTTCCAAAGAAGAACCTAAATTTTACTTAATTCTCCTGTCTCCCTCACTACAGCCCATGTGACTCAGTGGAGTCTGACCTTGTGTCTGGCTCCAGCCTGAATCTTGATCACTTTATTACTCTAATATTTTCCTTAATTGTAATTAATTTAATTTAAATAGCACTATGGTTAATTTAAATAGCCACGGTGCTATTTAAATTGAATTAACTACAATTAAGTAAAACAAAACTTTTATTTTCTCAGTTGCTCCTGTAACCGTAAAGTGTATAATAGCCACATCTAGCCAGTGGCCACTACATTGGTCAGTGTACAATACAACATTTCCTTTTGGTAGTAAATTCTATTATACAGCACTGAAAATTTAGAATAAACAGAGTAATTTGACTCCCGCTGTTTCCAAACCCTCTTTTTAAGAGCATGACAGTCCCTCAGCAACTACTATCAGCCAACACATGCATAGTTTAAACAAAGAGATGTGTATCTCCACTTGCTGTTGGTATCCTCTGTGGTCTTCAGGGAGAAGCAGAACTTCTGGAGGGTAAAACAAAACCCCTGGTGGGCTTGCACTAGAAGCCCACATAGCTTCTGTGGTTATAAGCTCTGACAACAGTCAGTTTACTTATATTACTAGATAGGTCCACTGTAGTAGAACAGGCAAAACGAAGCTATATGGCAAATACTGGAATAAATACCTAATTCTTTAATGTATAGAAACTGACATACATTCACAAGCATCAAGAACTATCAGAAAATTATGACCTAACTAAAAGGACACAACAAGTTTCCTGTGACAGGCCCTCAAGAGATGGAAATATATGATTGGTTACACAAGGAATTCAAAATAGTTGTGTTAAGGAAGCTCAGTGAACTTCACGAAAACACCAAGAAAGAATTTAAAAAACTGTTAGAGAAATTTAACAGAGAGATTAAAATGATAATAAGGAAATCAAACAGAAATTCTAAAGCTACAAAATATACTGAATGAAGTAAAAAATGCAATAGAGAACATGAACACCAGATTTGATCAGGCAGAAGAAAGAATCAATGAACTTGAATACAGGCTCAATCTTCAATTTAGAGATAATTGAATCACAGGAGCAGGTTTCTTCCTATGCCAGTCTAGTGATAGTAAGTAAGTCCCACAATATCAGATGGTTTTATACAGGAAAGTTTTCCTGCACACCCTCTCTGGCCTGCCACCATGTAAGAAGTGCCTTTGCTCCTCCTTCACCATCCACCATGATTGTGAGGTCTCCCCAGCCATGTGAAACTGTGAGTCCATTAATCCTTTCTTTCTGTAGAAATTACCTAGTCTTGGGAATTTCTTCAGAGCAGTATGAGAACATACTAATACACTGTGAAACCAAAAGCAAACAAGACCACAATAAAAAGCAAAAAAGCAACAATAAAAAAAACCACAGGCCAATATTCCTAATGAAGATACATGCAAAAATTCTCAACAAAATATTCACAAATCAAATTTAGTAGCACATTAAAAAAATCATCCACCATGATCAAGTGGGGTTTATCCTACTGATAAAAGATTGGTTCAACATATGCAAATCAGTGTTTGTCATACATGATATTAACACAATCAAGAACAAAAATCTTATGTTTATTTTATTATACACAGAGAAATATTTCTAAAACTTCAACAACCCATGCTAAAAACTCTCAGCAAATTAGGTATCACAGGAATGTACCTCAACACATTAAATGCCATATACCACAAACAAAGCTAACATCACATAAGCAAGGGCAACTAAAAAGCATTTCCTATAAGATCTGGAAGAAGGCAAGGAAGCCCACTTTCATCATTTATATTCAACATAGTTCTGGAAGTACAAGTCAGAGCAATTTGTCAGGAGAAAGAAATAAGGGTGATCCAAGTTTGAAAGGAGGAAGTCAGATTATTCCTGTTTTCAGGTGACATAATCTTTTACCTAGAAAACACTAAAAACTCCATCAAAAACTACTAGAAGTAATAAATTTAGTAAAGTTGCAAAATACAAAATTAACATACAAAATTATTCCTATATACTGACAGTGAACTAACTTAGAAAGAAATTAAGAAGACAATTCCATTTGCAAGAGTTATCAAAAATTTCTTAGAAATAAATTTAACCAAAGAAGTGAAAAATTTCTATGATAAAATTATAAAACATTGCTAAAATAAATTAAAGAAGATACAAATAAATAGAAAAAATATCTCATGGTAATGAATTGGGATAAATAATGTTGTCAAAATATATACATATAACAAAAAGCAATCTTGACATTTAATACAATCCCCATGAAAATACCAATGATATTATTCATATGAGTAGAAAAAAATCCTAAAATCTGTATGGAATCACAAAAGATCCTAAATAACCAAAGTAATAATCTTGAGAAGTAACAATAAAGCTGGAGGCATCATACTGCTTGATTTCAAAATATACTACAAAGCTATAATAACCAAGAAAACATGCTACTGGTATGAAAACAGACACATGGAAAATGGAACAGAAGAGTGTACCCAGAAATAAATTTACTCATTTACAGTAAACAGATATTCTACTAAGATGCCAACAATACACATTGGGAAAAGGACAGTCTCTTTAGTAAATGATGCTGAGATAACTGGATATCAACATGCAGAAAAATAAAACTAGACCTCTATCACTATATACAAAAATCAAATCAAACTTAATTAAAAATTTGAATGTAAGACCTGAAACTATAAAATGACTAGAAGAAAACTGGACAAATGTTTCATGACATTAGTTAGGGAAATGCTTTTTTTCAAAATAAGACCTTAAAAGCATGGGTAATGACAACAACAATAACTAAATGGGAATGCATCAAACTAAAAATCTTATGCAAAAGAAAGAAAATCATCAACAGAGTGAAGATACAGTCTATAAAGTGGAAGAAGATATTTACAAACTGACAAGGAGTTTATATGTAGAATACATAAAGAACTCAAAAATTTCAACATAGTTTAAAAATCTGATTTAAAAAATGGGCAAAAGATCTGAACAGGCATTTCTCAAATGAAGGCATACAAATGACCAACAAGTATATGGAAACATGTTCAACATTACTAATCATCAAAGAAGTGTAAATCAGAACCAGAAAGATATTAGCTCATGACAATTAGATTGGATATTATCTAAAGGATAAAAAAACAGCAAATGCTGCTGTGGATGTGGAGGACATGGAATTTGTACACTATTGTTGAGAATGTAAATTAGTACAGTCATTACGGACAACTGTATGGAGCTTTCTCAAGAAACCAAATATAGAACTACCATATGGTCAAAAAAACCCAGTACTGGGTATTCAAAGGAAATAAAATCAATGTGTCAAAGACATCTACACTTCCTTGTTTTTGTAGCACTATTCAGAAAAGCCAAAGTATGGAATGAACCAAAATATCCATCAAAGAATAAATAGATATTTAAAATATTGTATATGGCCAGACACGGTGGCTCACACCTGTAATTATAGCACTTTGGGAGTCAGAGGCAGGTGAATAACAAGGTCAAGAGTTCAAGACCAGTCTGAACAACATGATGAAACCCTGTCTCTACTAAAAATACAAAAATTATCCAGGCATAGTTGCATGTACCTGTAATCCCAGCTACTCAGGAGGCTGAAACAGGAGAACTGCCTGAACCTGGGAGGCAGAGGTTGCAGGGAGCAAAGATCATCCACTGCACTGCAGCCTGGGTGACAGAGTGAGACTTTGTCTCAAAAAAAAAAAAAAAAATTGTTGTATATATACACAAGTTAATACTATTCAGCTATATAAAATAATGAAACTCTCATATTTGCTACAATCCAGATGAGCCTAGAGAACATTATGTTAAGTGAAATAAGCCAAGCATGGCTAAGGAGACTGCAAGGTTTGGAATTTGCAGACACACAGCAAAGCAGCTGTGGCCAGACTGCTTCCTTAGATTCCTCCACTGCGCAGAGTATCTCTAGGAAATCCATCAGCTCCAGCCAGGGGCTTACAGACAAAACTCTCATCTCCCTGTGACAGAGCACCTGGCTTGGGGGAGGGGCAGCTGGGGTCACAGCCTCAGCAGACTTAATCTTTCCTGCCTTCCAGCTCTGACGACAGCAGCTGATCGTGACAAGGGGGATTCTCCCAGTACAGTGTACCAGCTCTGCTAAGGGAGAGACTGCCTCCTCAAGTGGGTCCCTGACCCCCATGCCTCCTGACTGGGAGAGACCTCCCAACAAGGGTTGATAAACACCTAATACAGGAGAGCTCTGGCTGGCATCTGGCAGGTGCCCCTCTGGGACGAAGCTTCCAGAGGAATGAGCAGGCAGCAATGATTGCTGTTCTGCAGCCTCCACTGGTGACGCTCAGGTAAACAGGGTCTGTACAGGATCTCCAGCAATCTGTAGCAGACCTATAGAAGAGGGGCCGGACTATGAGAAGAAAAACTAACAAACAGAAAGCAACAATAACAACAAAAATGCACTCTCACCCCAACAAAAACCGAACCCAAAGGGCATCAGCCTCAAAGACCAAAGGTAGATAAATCCACAAAGATGAGCAAAAACCAGCACAAAAACACTGAAAATTCCAAAAGTCAGAATGCCGCTTCTTCTCCAAATGATAACAAAACCTCTCCAGCAAGGGCACAACTCTGAATGGAGAATGAGAGTGATGAATTGACAGAAGTAAGCTTCAGAAGGTAGGTAATAACAAACTCCTGTGAGCTAAAGGAACATGTTCTAACCCAATGCAAAGAAGCTAAAAGCCTGGATAAAAGGTTACAGGGACTGCTAAATAAAATAACCAGTTTAGAGAGGAATATAAATGACCTGAAGGAGCTGAAAAACACAGCAGGAAAACTGTGCAGCATACACAAGTATCAACAGCTAAGTCGATCAAGCAGAAGTAAGGCTATCAGAGTCTGAACACCACCTTGCTGAAATAAGGCATGCAGACAAGATTAGAGAAAAAAGAATGAAAAGGAATGAACAAAGCCTCTAAGAGATGTGGGATTATGTGAAAAGATTGAACCAATGATTGACTGGAGTACCTGAAAGAGACAGAAGAATGGAACCAAGTTGGAAAACATACTTCAGGATTTTACAGAACATCCCCAATTTATCAAGACAGGCCAACTTTCATCCAGGAAATACAGAGAACACCAGTAAGATGCTTCACAAGAAGATCAACCCTAAGACACATAATCGTCAGATTCACCAAAGCTGAAATGAAGAAAAAAAATGTTAAGGGGAGCCAGAGAGAAAGGTCAGGTCACTTAACAAGGGAAGCCCATCAGACTAATGGGAGATCTCTCAGCAGGAACCCTACAAGCCAGAAGAGAGTGGGGGCCAATATTCAACATTCTTAAAGAAAAGAATTTTCAA
>NW_016107893.1:850161-856613 GCF_001604975.1 Cebus imitator | reverse complement strand
AAAAAAAAAAAAAAAAGAAAGCACTAGAAAATCTAGAAGAAATGGATAAATTTCTGGACACATACACCTTCCCAAGACTAAACCAAGAAGAAGTCCCTGAATAAACCAAATCAAGTTCTGAAATTGGGGCAGTGATCAATAGCCTACAACTAAAAAATGCCCAGGATGAGATGGATTCACAGCTGAATTCTACCAGTGGCACAAAGGGGAACTTGTACCATTCCTTCTGAAACCATTTCAAATAATAATAATAATTTTTTAAACCCTGGATTTTTGCATCGATGTTCATCAGGGATATTGGTCTGAAGTATTCCATTTTGTTGTGTCTCTGCCAGGTTTTGGTATCAGAATGATGCTGACCACATAAAATTAGTTAGGGAGGAGTCCCTTTTTTTTTTTTTGTCTCCATGAAAGCTACAAATCTCAAAAAATTGATAAAGGAGCTGGCAGACCAAACCTCCAGTATAGAAAAGAACGTAACAGACCTGACATAGATGAAAAATGCACTATAACAACTTCATGATGCAATCACAAGTATTAACACCAGAATAGATAAAGCTGAGGAAAGAATATCAAAACTTGAAGGCTGGATTTCTAAGGCAGTCAGACAAAAATAGAGAAAAAAGAATGAAAAGGAATGAACAAAACCTCTGAGACATATGAAATTATGTAAAGACACAAAATCTGGCTGGGCATGGTGGCTCATGCCTGTAATCGCAGCACTTTGGGAGGTAAAGGTGGGTGGATCACCTGAGGTCAGGAGTTCGAGATCAGCCTGGCCAACATGGTAAAACCTCATCTGTAAAATAAATACAAAAATTACCCAGGCATCATGATGGTGGGCATCTGTAATTCCAGCTACTTGGGAGGCTGAAGCAGTTCACAAATCACTTGAACCAGGGAGGAGAAGGCTGCAGTGAGCTGAGATGAACCACTGCACTCCACCCTGGGCAACAAAGCAAGATTCTGTCTCAAAAAAGAAAAAAGAAAAAAAAGATAAAATTTATGACTCATGGATATCCCTGGAAAAGATGGGGAGAGGGTAAGCAACTTGGAAAACATATTTCAGGATGTGATATCATCCATAAGATCTTCCCCAATCTAGTGAGGCCAACATTCAAATTCAGGAAATGTAGAGAACCCCATTTAAGATACTTCACAATAGGATTATCCCTAAGAGAAATAATTATCATATTCTCCAAGGTTGAAATGAAAGGAAAATTGTTAAAAGCAGCTAGAGAGAAAGATCGGGTCACATACAAAGGGAAGACAACTGACTAACAGCAGACCTTTCAGCTGAAGCTACAAGCCAGAAGAGGTTGGGGGCCAATATTCAACATTCTTAAAGAAAAGAAATTCCAATCTATAATTTCATATCCAGCCAAGCTAAGCTTCATAAAAGAAGGAGAAATAAGATCCCTTTTAGACAACAAAAAACTGATGGAGTTAGCTACCACCAGACTTGCCTTAGGGGAGTTCCTCATGAAAGCTTCAAACCTGGAAAGGAAAGATTGTTATCAACTACTATAAAAACACGTTTCAAAACACAGAGCAGTGACACTATAAAGCAACCACACAAACAGGTCTGTATAATAACCAACTAACATAATGATAACAAGATTAAATTCACACATCAAACACTCCTCTGTCAATATTAGACGGGTAAACAAGACAGAAAATTAACAAGGATATCCAAGACTTGAACTCAGACCTGGACCAAGCGGACCTAATAGATATTTACAGAACTCTCCACCCCAAATCCACAGAATATGCATTCTTCTCAGCACCACATCACACCTACTCCAAAATTGACCACATAATTGGAAGTAAATTACTCCTCAGGAAAGGCAAAAGAACAGAAATCATAACAACCAGTCTCTTAGACCACAATGCAATCAAATAAGAACTCAGGATTAAGAAACTCACTCAGAACTGCACAACTTCGTGAAAACTGAACAAGTGGCTCTTGAGTGTTGACTGGATAAATAATGAAATGAAGGCAGAAATAAAGATGTTCTTTGAAACCAATGAGAACGAAGACACAACGTACCAGAATCTCTGGGACGCATATAAAGCAGTGTCTGGAGAAAAATTTATAGCAATAAATGCCCACATGAGAAGCAAGGAAAGATATAAAATCATCACCGTATCACAAAAATTAAAAGAGCTAGAGGAGCAAGATCCAAAAAACTCAAAAGCTAGCAGAAGACAAGAAATAAATAAGATCAGAGCAGAATTGAAGGAGATAGAGACACAAGAAACCCTTCAAGAAATTAATAAACCTAGGAGCTGGCTTTTTGAAGAGATCAACAAAATAGACAGACCACTAGCCAGATTAATAAAAAAGAAAAGAGAGAATAACCAAATAGATGCAATAAAAAATAATAAAGGAGATATCACCACTGATTCCCCAGAAATACAAGCCACTATCAGAGATTACAACAAACAACTCTATGCACATAAACAGCTAAACATGGAAGAAATTGATAAATTCCTGGACACTTGCACCCTCCCAAGCTTAAACCAGGATGAAGTCAAAACCATGAATAGACCAATAACAAGGGCTGAAGTTGAGGCAGCAATTAAAAGCCTACCATCCAAAAACAGCCCAGGTCTAGATAGTTTCACAGCCAAATTCTACAAGACATACAAAGAGGAGCTAGTACCACTCCTTCTGAAACTATTGCAAACAATCCAAAAAGAAGGAATCCTTCCCAAATCATTTTATGAGACCAACATCACCCTGATACCAAAACGAGGCAGAGACTCAACAAGAAAAGAAAACTTCAGGCCAATATCCGTGATTAACATAGATGTAAAAATCTTCAATAAAATACTGGCAAACTGATTGCAACAGCACATCAAAAAGATTGTCCATCATGATCAAGTAGGCTTCATCTCAGGAATGCAAGGCTGGTTCAACATATGCAAGTCTATAAACGTAATTCACCACATAAACAGAACCAAAGACAAAAATCACATGATTATCTCAATTGATGCAGAGAAGGCCTTTGACAAAATTCAACAGCCCTTTATTCTGAAAACTCTCAATAAACTAGGTATTGATGGAATGTATCTCAAAACAATAAAATTATTTAAGAAAAACCCACAGCCAATATCATACTGAATGGGCAAAAACTGGAAGCACTCCTTTCACAATGTGGCACTAGACAAGGATGCCCTCTCTCACCACTCCTATTCAATATAGAATTAAAAGTTCTAGCCAGAGCAATCAGGCAAGAAAATGAAATAAAGGGTATTCAATTAGGAAAGGAGGAAGTCAAATTGTCTCCATTTGCAGACAACATGATTATATATTTAGAAGACCCCACCATCTCAGCTCAAAATCTCCTGAAACTGATAAGCAACTTTAGTAAAGTCTCAGGACACAAAATCAATGTGCAGAAATCACAAGCATTCCAATATATCAATAACAGACTTAAGGAGAGCCAAATCAAGAGCGAAATGACATTCACAATTGCTACCAAGAGATAAAATACCTAGGAATACAACTAACAAAGGATGTAAGGGACCTCTTCAAGGAGAACTACAAACCACTGCTGAAGGTAAAAAGAGAGGAAACAAACAGGTGAAAAAACATTCTATGCTCATGGTTAGGAAGAATTAATTTTGTGAAAATGGCCATATTGCCCAAAGTAATTTATAGATTCAATGCTACCCTCATCAAGCTACCTATGACCCTTTTCACAGAACTGGAAAAAACCACCTTAAACTTTTGGTTCATATGGAACCAAAAGAGAACCCCATAGCCAAGTCAATTGTAAGCAAAAAGAACAAAGCTGGAAGCATCATGCTACCTGACTTCAAACTATGCTACAAGGTGATAGTAATCAAAACAGCATGGTACTGGTACAGAAACAGAGATATAGACCAATGGAACAGAACAGAAGCCTTGGAGGCAATGACACACATCTACAACCATCTGATCTTTGACAAACCTGACAAAAACAAGCAAAGGGGAAATGATTCCCTGTTTAATAAATGGTGTTGGGAAACCTGGCTAGTCATGTGCAGAAAGCAGAAACTGGACCCCTTCCTGACACCTTACACTAAAATTAACTGCAGATGGATTAAAGATTTAAAAATAAAACCCAACACCATAAAAGCCCTAGAAGAAAATCTAGGCAAAACCATTCAGGACATAGGCATAGGCAAGGACTTCATTACTAAAACACCAAAAGCATTGGCAACAAAAGCCAAAATAGACAAATGGGATCTAATTAAACTCCAGAGCTTCTCCACAGCTAAAAAAGCAATCATTAGAGGGAACTGGCAACCAACAGAATGGGAAAAATATTTTGTGATCTATCCATCTGACAAAGGGCTTATACCCAGAATCTACAAAGAGCTAAAGGAGATCTACAAGAAAGAAACAAACCAACCCATTCGAAAGTGGGTGAAGCATATGAACAGATACTTTTTGAAAGAAAACATATATGAGGCCCACAAACATATCAAAAAAAATGTTGATCATCACTGGTCATTAGAGAAATGCAAATCAAACCACACTGAGATACCATCTCACACCAGTTAGAATGGCGATCATTAAAAAATCTGGAGACAACAGACACTAGAGAGGATGTGGAGAAACAGGAACGCTTTTACACTGTTAGAGAGAGTGTAAATTAGTTCAGTCATTATGGAAGACAGTGTGGAAATTCCTCAAGGACCTAGAAATAGAAATTTCATTTGACCCAGCAATGCCATTACTGGGTATATATCCAAAGGATTATAAATCATTCTATTATAAAGACACATGCACATGCATGTTCACTGTAGCACTGTTTACAATAGCAAAGGCCTGGAACCAACCCAAATGCCCATCAATGATAGACTGGACAAAGAAAATTTGTCACATATACACCATGGAATCCTATGCAGACATGAAAAATGGTGAGTGTGTCCTTTGTAGGCACATGGATAAACCTGGAAACATCATTCTCAGCAAAGTGACACAAGAACAGAAAATCAAACACTGCATGTTCTCACTCATAGGTGGGTGTTGAACAATGAGAACACGTGGACACAGGGAGGGGAGCATCACATGCTGGGGTCTGTTGGGGGGGACCAGGGGAGGGACAGCAGGGGGTAGGGAGTTGGGGAGGGATAACATGGGGAAAAATGCCAGATACAGGTGACAGGGATGGAGGCAGCAAACTACATTGCCATGTATGTACCTATGCAACAATCCTGCATGTTCTGCACATGTACCCCAGAACCTAAAGTGTAATACACACACACACACACACACACACACACACACACACACATACACAAACCTACAATGTAAATGGGCTAAATGTCCCAATGAAAAGGTATACAGTGGCAAGCTAGATAGAGCCCAAGACCCATATGTATGCTGTCTTCAATAGACCCATCTCACATGCAATGATAACCATACATTCAAAATAAAGAGATGGAGAAAAATCTACCAAGAAAATGAAAAGCAAAAAATGCAGAGGTTGCAATCTTTACTAGAGAGAAAAGGAATTTTAAACCAATAAAGAACAAAAAAGACAAAGAAAGGCATTACATAATGTAAATAGCTCAATTCACCCAGAAGACTTAGCTATCGTAAATACACACACACACACACACACACACACACACACACACACACACACACACACACACACACACATATATGCACAGAACACAGGAGCACCTAGACTAATAAAGCAAGTTCTTAGAGACCTACCAAGAGATGTTGACACCCACACCATATTAGTTGGAGACTGACAGTATTAGACATTCCACTGAGAGTATTACACAGATCATCAAGGCAAAAACTTAGCAAAGATATCCAGGACCTGAACTTAGCACTGGATCAAATGGACCTGACAGACATCTACAGAATGCTCCACCCAAAAACAATAGAATATATATTTTTTATTGCCATATGACACATATTCTAAAATCAAACATTTAATCAGAAAAGAAACATTCCTTAGTAATTGCCAAAAATAATAAAAAATAAAATCATAACAACCACTCTCTCTGACCATAGCACAATCAAGTTAGAAATCAAGACTAACTAATTCACTCAAAACCATATAATTACATGGAAATTGAATAACCTTCTCCTGAATGACTTCTGGGTAAATAATGGATGAAGGCAGAAATCAGTAAGTTTTTTGAAACTAAAAAGTACAAAGATACAATATACCAGAACCTCTAGGACACCTCTAAGGCAGTGTTATGAGGGAAATTTGTAGTAGTAGATGCTCACATCAAAAGGTTAGAAATATTTCAATTTAATAATCTAACACCACAACTAAAAGAACTAGAGAACCAAGAGGAAACTAACCCCAAAGCTAGCAGAGGACAAGAAATAACCAAAATCAATGGTGATCTGAAAAAGAATGAGACATAAGAAACCATTCAAAAGGTCTATCAATACAGGAGCTGGTATTTTGACAATTTTTTTTTTT